>NC_081567.1:18864602-18921935 GCF_022355385.1 Mustela nigripes
TCGGGTCATGATCTCAGGGTCCTGGGATCGAGCCCCACATTGTGGGGGGTGTCCCTGTTCAATGAGGAGCCTGCTTCCCCCCTCTATCTGCCTGCCTCTCTGCCTACTTGTGATCCCTCTCTCTGTCAAATGAATAAATAATTTTTTTTTTTTAAGTGATATCAACACTAAAGAATTGGAAGGGAACCCATAAACTCAAGGTTTCAAAACTTTCCCAACAAGACTGTAAGACCTGCCCACATTGGGTCCACTTTGCCTGGAAGGCAACTCAAACAGCCGATGCACCGCAGCCCCTGATCCCTTCGGGTCAAGGTATGAGCTCCCACTGGCCACTGTTCCCACCTGGCCAATGAAGTGTGTGTGCTGCTGATCTCTGATCATCTCCATGATCCCCAGGCAAGCAGTTAACAGTGGCAATTGTATCTGATTTGGAGTCAGAAGGAACAACCTGACGCATTCAGCCAAAAAATCATCACTGATCACTCACGGCACGAGATACCATGCTATAGACTCTAGGGAGACAGCTGTGAGCAAAACGATACAGAAGCTGCCCTTGGAGAACTTCTAGTTTAGCAGGGAAGAAAGACTATAAACAAATCACCACCTGCTTTCCTCCCTCACACAAAGAAGTGTTTCTGAGGGAAAACAGAAAATGCCATTAAAACAAACAGAAGAAAATCTGCCTTATCCAGATCAGAGAAGCCTTATCTGATGCGGTGACATTTATTTTTTTATTACTGTTTGTTTTTTCAGAAAGGGGGATGCAGGGAACAGAGAGAGAGGGAAAGAGAGAATCTTCAGCAGGTTCCACGCCCAGCATGGAGCCCGACATGGGGCTCGATCTCACGACTCTGAGATCATGACCTGAGCCCAAATCAGGCTTAAGTAACTGAGCCACGCAGGCGCCCCTGATGCAGTGACATTTACAAGGAGACCACCAAGGGAGGCCCACAGGAGGCCTGGGAAAATGGAACAAGAGGGTGTTCTAGGGTGAGTTAGTACGAGGGCACACGGGCCTCGAGGCAGGAAGGAGGCTGGCATGTCTTGGGAAGGGAACGACGGCTTTTTTTCCTTTTCATTTTTAATACCGGAGAGGAGACCTTGGGAGGATTTTATTACTGTTTCTTTCTTAAGAGCAGGTACTGGCTCCCTATCACAGCATACATCTTTCCAACAGACTCAGTGTTGTCAACCAACAGATAGGTGTGGGCACCCCTGCCTGTTTTCATACACAAATGCCTGAATCCCTGGAAGAAGATGAACTTTTTTTATTCTTCCTAAAAAGACAATGAAATATATGCAAATCATAAGTCCCCAACCTCATCAGCCTGTGACTACAAAATGAGATGATGCTCTTCTTTCATACCCAAATTATTATGGCCCCAGGCCCTCCAACTGTCTCCCAGCTGTTTCCGAGACTTTCCCTGGGCCTCCCGTGTGTCCAGAATTAGGCTTTTAGTTTCTGTTTGCTCTGAGTTTCTTGTCTTGCTGGGCCCAGCTGTCCTGGCTGGTGCCTACTGTTGATGCTTCCTTTGCTGTGGGGAGAGGGTATGGCTATTTGGGTCCAAGGGGACGGGCCTAATAAGTCGCCACACTTGGTAGTAGAATCAGAACTCAGAAGCATTCCTAAAGCGGGAACCCCTAGCCTGCGCCCCCTCCCCCCCGAACACTGGCCGCGCCAGAGAGTCCATGTTGCTGGGATGTTTGAGGCTCCCAGCTCTTCTCGCCCCCCCATCTCCTTGAGACCAGTGGACCCCGGATGACGCAGAGCCGGAATTCTTCCCCAGGTGATCCTGAGCTAACTGCTAAAGCTCTCTGTTCTGACTTGTGTTTTCATAAGACGGATACACTCACCAACTTCCCTGTGTCACTGGGAGGACAGGACAAGGAAATAAATGCAGAAGCGTTGAGTACGCTCTGAACAGTATCCACAGAAGCCGTGCACAGGGTGATCAGGGCTCTGCATAGGTAATTACCATCTCGGTGATGACCAGACAACATGGGACAGTCCTCGAGGCTCGTCATAATCCAGCCTCTAGCCCCCTCTCCAGCTACATCACCCACCAGCGTCCTCTGGGCACCCAGTGACACACCCCAGTTGGATTTCACGAGCACACGGCATTTCCTTGCGCCTCCGTGTTCAACCTATACTGGTCCTCCACCAGGAATGTCTGTTCTCTCCTACGACCACCAGCGTAGATCTAATCACACAGGTTTCCCACTATTTGAGATGGACAGAAAATTCCACCCAAAGCGAGACAAAAAATTGGAAGTGAATTGCCAGGTGTGTGTAACCATGCAGTCCGTGGGCGAGACTTCAAGCATGGTTTCGTCTAGAGTTCAAATGGTAGTAGCGTAGGGCAGAATTTGTCTTTATTTCCTTGATAATGATTCCATTCTTACCTCCTCCAAACCCACCACCCAACTACAACAGTTCCTACATCTCCTGCTGGTGACCATCTGGACAGGTGTTCAACGGTCCAAAAACCCAGAGGACAGTTCCAAAAGGCATTTCCTTGTCCCTGATTGGTCCAGCTTGGGTGCCAGAAGAGAGAATGCT
Source organism: Mustela nigripes (assembly GCF_022355385.1). Taxonomy (NCBI): domain Eukaryota; kingdom Metazoa; phylum Chordata; class Mammalia; order Carnivora; family Mustelidae; genus Mustela; species Mustela nigripes. The sequence continues at coordinate 18,867,163 of NC_081567.1, forward strand.
CCATCTGCACCAGCCATGCACTCCACCCTGAGGTCCATGAGCAGAGTCAACGTCATGCAAAACACAAAGACTGAGAGATGCCCCTAGCCTCATAAAGCCAAGTGCCAAACACCAGTGGCAAGAAGCACAAGTACCCACTCTTGGTACCCCTGTGACCATACCCTTCTGCCCTCACAGTTTGAAAAACTCCTGTTCTTCCTTCAAAACCTCGTTTTCTTAAAAAGTCTTCATCACAAGAAAAACAAGAATTGTAACGAGGTGTCAGGATGAGTATTAACCAAACTTATCATAGTAGGCACTTGGCAATGTCTGCAAAATTCAAATCATGCTGGATACCTGAAACTCACATATACGTCCATTATACCTTGACTGATGAATCATTGAACATTATATCAAAAACCAATGATGTACCATACCTTAGCTAATTGAATCTAAGTATAAATAAATATATAAATAAATAAAAACAAAACATTCAGGCAGGCTGGAAAAATGAATAAACAGACCTCATGTTGCTTTCTATGTGAGATTATGTAATATTAGAAAAGCAAACATGGTATATTCTGGATTCCATGGTACTCTACAGAAATCTCTTCCGTAAAATGGTACCCCACTGAACGATCACGTCTGGACTGCTTGCTGGGAAAGCCTCAAGAGAAGGGCCCCAGCCTTATCTCCCTCTTGATTCCCTCCATGTAGCATGTCTGCTGGCACAGACAAAATGCTTAGGAAGAAGTGATGACTGGATGACTATCTATGTATTTTAGTCCTCAGCTTTTATATTACCTTTATCAAATTGCTGGCTATATTCATTTTGTGGTCAAACAAATCCTCCCGGATCTTATTCCCACGTGTACACATTCCAAGTTGGTTTTTTTTCTTATTTGATGAAAATGCAATGCCCATGTTAAACCCGAACAGAAGACTTTGCTTTAGCCTCTACTGAATTTCAGCTTATTAGAGTCCCTCAAACTCTCCCATTTGATCGTATGGTCCGGAGTCCTGATTTCATGGTGCCTCCTCATAACTATCATACTCAACTTTGCATCATCCGCAAATCTCATCAATACGCCTTCTTGGTCCTTGTCAAATCACGGACCATGATTAAGATATCGGGTAGGGCAGAACTGAACACAGAGGACCAACGGTGACCCACGGATCATGAACGGGAGTCTCTCACCAGGTGCAAAAAGAAAGATCCATCACATTCCAGGGTTCAACGACTGGAAACCCACAAAATGGTGTCTTCATCAAGTAAACACAGCACCGGCTTATTAACAGGGGTATCATGGAGATGCTCCATCAGTTATTCAGAAGTCAAGAGTTCTGGTGTCCCAATGACCTTGGTTTAACTTGAGTTGACATTTTTAATGTCAGAGATTTTACATAAAGGCCTAAATTTCTGGCTTTTAAAAAATCCCCAAACCTGGCAATATGGAGCCCACATTACCAAGCTGCAGCCACCAGCTGAAGCTCAGTATTGAGGAATGACGTCTGCTGGTTGACCACATTCCACATCCAACCTCTTCATTTCAGTGCCTGGTCCACGAGCACTGGGAATTCTTTGGTGAATTTTCAAGACAGACCACAAGCGGGTCATCTGGATGGCTCAGTCAGTTAAGGGTCCAACTCTTGGTTTTCGCTCAGGTTATGATCTCAGGGTCATGGGATTGAGCTCTGTGTTGGGTTCCGTGTTCAGCAAGGAGTTCTCTCCCTCTACCCCTACCCCAACTCAAGTGAGCATATGTGTACTTTCTCTAAAATAAACAAACAAATCTTTAAAAAGGAAGGAAGGAAGGAAGGAAGGAAAAGAAGAGAAAGACCACCATGACAAGATTCTCAGGCACATACTGCAATCATGGCTCAGGAAGCATAGCTAACAGCCTCCACCTAAACATTCCCAGAATCAAGGAGCCCACAGCACCAAGAGCCAACTCTGCCTTTTCTAACAGCTGATCATTAGTGCTATTTCTCATGAGAATGTGAAATGGGCCTCTCAACCCCCCTATTTTCCCATTGGTTGGGAATCTGTCCTCTGGGACCATGCTGGACCCCACAGGCCTTCTCCCATGGTTACATCTGTATTTCAAAGGCTCTGCCTCCTATCTCCCCTGGGGTGAGACTGAGTCTTTGTATGCCCTCCAGGATGAGAGTGTGTCTTTGTCTTCCCAAGTAAATAACTTCAGGTCCTTCCACCATTGTAATGGGTAATGGTTTCTAGACCCTGCCTATCAGGCTTGGTCACCCCCCCCTTAACTCATGAATAATGTCTGTCAGTGTTCAGAGGGTGGAGTGGCATCAAGAGTCGATGGGGAACAGACACTTAGAAAGAAATCAAAAAGAGCTCTACCCAAGAGGGAACACTATCCTGCCAAGAATTATCAAGGAATCTCAAGGCAGCGAAGACCTCAGTAATCATCTGGCCTTTTTGAAGCTAAGAGCAAATATATCCCAGGCATTGGGAAAAGCAGGTCTGACTCACCGTCCTCAGGAGCGGGCAGAAGAAACAGTAGATAGAATCCCACAGCAAATGACCTTGAGGCAAGTGCCAGAGAGTTCATAAAACAGGGCCAAGCTCCACCATGACATCTCGGATTTGCTTTCTGCCCCAAGAAACAGTGGCCATATGGATTCTCCAACTGTGCTTAACTTGGCTTCAAAAGCAAGCGAAGGTGGAAAACCAATGCAAGACCACAGTGTTTGGGAAGCAGCTACGGCGAGGAAGAGTGCTGGAGAATTAGGGAAACTAACCTTTTCTAATCTGCTGTCTAACAGAAACGTCTCGGCAGCCAATCGATAATGGCTGTGGCAGAGGGGCACAGGAGAAGTCTCCCTTCGCTTCCACAAAAGTAATTAAAACCAGTTTAATGAGATTGCCCGAGAGCTGGGTGTCTGAGTACAGGAGAGGTCGACAGCAGTGTGGAGTGAGAACACGCCACTGGCTGTGAATGACCCAGAGCCTTTCTGGCAAAGTGTGGGAGATGAGGGATGCTGCAAACAGACACCTGAATCCACAGAAAGGCTGTGATGGCCCACAGTGGTTAACGGGCGAGGGAAGGAGAGATGGGGAAAGATCCGTGTTGTGCGCCATCCGCACGCACTGTTCCCATCTTCGGAGGAAATGCAGCTCCTGAATCCCATGGCCGTCTACGGAACAGTGGGAGGAGCCTAAAGATTCTTTAGGCCTAGTTCTGCTTCCTAGAAGCTATTCTATCTGGGACAAGTCCCTTCCCCTTCTTACACAGCCATGTAATGGAAAATGGAATAACATCATTATGAACCCTGGAGGGGTGAGTGTGATCGTGCATTTAATGGGTCAAGCATGTGCCTGGCTCCTGGCGGGCACGTGGGCCATCAGGTACTGTTACCAGCCACTGTTGCCCCCCGGAGTCTCGGGCTCCTCATCCAGGTAAGGGATTGAGAGCATCCCATAGGAGGACCTGACGTGCAGAGAATGGAGGTCTGAACTGCCACGCCCAAGAGGGCAGAGAAACAAAAATGGCAGCTCCTATTCTTTGGGCAAAAACAGACAAACAAAGAAACCCCTACAGACAGGACATCAGCAAAGCATGCACAGGTGGAAAACCGCCTGACAGAACACACACCCTGCCCTTTGCGGGGATGGGGGCGGCGAGGCAGGATTAGGGGAATGAACTTTCAGTACGGGCGTACCTCGTGTTCCATAGTGCGCTGCCCTCGGTACGAACATTTCCACAGACTGAAGGTCTGTGGCCACCCTGGATCAAGCAGGTCCCTCAGTGCCATTTTCCCAAGAGCATGTGCTCACGTCAGTTCCGTGTCCCATTTCAGTAACTCTCCCAGCACTTCAAACTTCTTGGTCATGATTCTACTCGCTGGGGTGATCTGTGATCCTTGATCACAACTCACCAAGAGCTCCAATGATGGCTCTGATTTTTTTTAGCATGAAATCTTTTTTTCTCATTAAGGTATGTAATGTTATTTTTTATTTTTTTATAGTATTTTTTTAGCTATAGTACACTTCCTAAGCCACCACACAGCGTAAACATAATGTTGATGGGCACTGGGAAGCCAAAGGAACCCTCTGGGTCGCTTTACGGCGATGTTCGCATCACCGCCGTGGTTTGGAACCAAACCCGCGCCATCTCCTAGGTGCGCCGGTACAGTGTGTTGTTGCTTCCTTCCTTTCAAAATCCTCTACTATGGGAAAACGCAGCCTTTGGGGATGCTTCCAACAGAGTTGTTTCCCCACAACCTACCCGCTGGAAGCGGTGAGGCAGCACTCTTGCCATGCTAGCTCTAAGAGATGGAAAGCCTTGAAGGGAAAGCTACAGCAGTCAGGGGTGCCGGCAGCCCCCCGACAGAGCCATATGGCTTGCTACACGTTGCACATAAATTACCTTTTGGCACCGAGCTAGACCAAAGCGCATCGGCTGATTCCGCACCTTCCTAGAGCCTCCCTCCCTGCCACGCCGTTTGCCACCAAACAGCATCGATGTGCATATGCCTGTGCCAACCGCATCCTGGTCAGCCGCCCCATGATTTAAGACCAGCTACTCCTGGTCTCCACACTACATAATGAAGTCAGTCACATTTTATTGCCAAATGGCCCTGGTAATGCCTCTGTAACAGCCCATCGAAGGTGCGTTTGCTTTTGGAAATAAAGAACGAATTTGAATCGCACCAAGATCAACTCGTGACTGGGTCAATACATCGAATGGTTATCGTTGGTGCCCGGCACTTCATCTATTTTTAGGCCTTGTTCCTGCAAGGAAATCAAAGTGTACTACCTGACTGGATAAAAGCCCCAGGCCTGGGGGAGAGGAGGAACAGTTGTGAACTGTTTTCTGTGGGGTTGGGGAGCAGAGGAGGCAAGGGTTCCCCGCTGGTAGGAAAAAAAAATGCAGCAGGGGATGCGGGGCGGTGGGGGCAAGCAGAAGAAGGAAAAACCACTTGCTCTGGAACCAACTTTGCATTTTAAAAGGCACTTAGTTTCACGGGTGATGCTCAATCCTCTAAGAGTTTTGAGCGATTAGCCTCATTTTATATAAGGGGAGAGACTGAGGACCAGCAGTGGAAGAGAGCTTTGATAGACCACATGGATTCTGGATCTTAGATGAGAACCGTTTTTCTGGTTCTCTCTCCTTGTAGACACATAGAAAAGTCACACTCCCCTGCCCTTTTGGAGTGAGGTGTGACCCATGACCCATTCTGGATCACAGAGAATGAGCCAAAGGGAAGGGCATCGCCTCCATCCAAACCTCCGAGAGCCAGAGTCCAACTCACAACTTTCTCTGAGCTGTGACGAAACCAGGCTCCCAGATGGTGGCTGTCCCAGGAGCCTTGGTCCTTGAGTGAGAAGATAGGGACCTCCAGCTGAGCCGTAATGGACACAGAGCAAACATGAGAAATATTGCTTGGCTGTCTCCTACGCCTGGGACCTGGGTGCTCTTTGTTACTGAGGCATCAACTAGCCCATCCTGACTCTCGGCCCCAGTGCCAGGTTTTTTACCTCCTCAGTGAAGCCAGAATGTGAGTTCAGGTCTCCCAAATCCAAGGTCACAGTTTTGCTCTGGCCCTCCTTCTTCCATTAGGAGTTTCCCAATTTTTTTTTTTTTTTTTTTCAATCTCTATTTTGCAGGAGATTACATTTTGGAGCAGTCACTTGTCTGAAGACTCAGCAACAGCAAGTAGCCTCCTGATGTCTACCTTAGAATCAGAGCTCGCCTGAGCTTCCTTTCCTTCCCCTTCCTGCTCCTTGCCCTGCAGGAAATCACACCGTCTAGTGATGAGTAGTACCAGCTGTGAAGGCGGCCTGCCTGGGTCCAAAGGACCTGGAGAGAACATCTTACACCATTCCTCATCAGAAGCAGGTGACATCACTAGTAATGGCGCCTTCTTCCTGGGATGCTGGCGACACATGCAAACGTGCTCAACACAGCTTGTGGCACATGGTAAGTACATGGTGCTTGCTCACCATCGTGACCCCCCCTTCAATGCTGCCTCAGTACCACAGGGTACACAGCCTTCCTCGCACACTGCGACCACGAGCTCCCTTCTCCCACGGCGTCCACCCACCTGCACCACTGAGATGCCAGCACGCTTGCTCTGAACCTCAACAAAAGCAGGCGGGGGACCCCACTTGCAAGAAGCACCCTGGGGTAACCCAAACACATGACTTCAGACTTTATCCTCTGTTGCTCGCTCGCCCTCACAAACTATCGTCATCTGTCTTAACAACTGTTAGCATCATTTCCACATCTCGAAGAACTTTATTTCCTTTTTCCTCCATTTCTATCACATATTTACCGGGCAACCTGCCACTGTCGCTCGGTAGCCAAAAAGGAAACAGTGATTCAGACACAGAGTGGCAAAAGGAGGAGGACCCACAGGAGAGCAAATCTGAAACACTCTGACCAGCACCTGTGAGGGAGGAGGTATAGGGTGTTGTGGGGGCGTATGACTCTATATGGGAAACATTTATTGAGTACCTAGGCTGTGCCTGCTGTTTTGCTCAACACTGCAGACACTGGCAGAAAGGCCAGGCACTGCATATCCTCACATCTGCACCAGCATCTGTTCTTCCTACTTACACCCAGTCTACACTGCTTCGGCATGGCTGACTCTGCTCTGTGAATCTGACGATGGCCTGGTAATCAAAGCTCACCAATGGGAGTCTGGCCCCCACCACTGATTTGGGAGCAGTCATGCAGTCCAAGTTGTCCACTGAAGATTAGAGTCTGGCCATCTAGACATTTGCTGGAGCCATTGCAAAAGAGGTATGTCATTTTGCTGGGATTCCTATAATAGTAAGATACACACCCAGAGTAACCCATGGATCTTTAGGAAGGACCAGGCTGAGGATGAAATCAGCAGACAGAAAAGGGAGAGGAGAGATGGAGAAAGAAAGATTTCTATTAACATCTTCTCAGCTACTCACACTGAATGAAACTGGATCTAGCTGTACCCGAAGACATCATACCTTGAACTTTTCTAGTTAACACTGAATACATTTTTGCCTAAGCCAGTCTGACTGGGTTTCTGTCACTTGCAAACCAAAGAATACTAAGGCACAGGAGGAGGACATAGGAAGCTCTATGAAGAGAGAAAAGTATTTCCCAGACTAGAACTTAGCCACTTGTATAACAGGTCTGGAAACCGAATTTCACTTTGTAGCATGTAGCAGGAGGACCAGGAGGAGGCAGAGCTGACCTGGCAAGGTCTGTGGGAAGTAAAAACCCTGCCCCCTGCCCCAGGCCCCATCCAGAAACACTGACACTCTTGAGCTACAGCTGCGGCAGCCTGGCTTTGCAAATGTTGCCAAAGAGAGGCATGCTCTTGGCCCCTTCGTTGTCTGAGGCTATTTCTTTTCCCCCCTTCCCTAGTGCAAACCTTCTAGGTGATCACCTTGGCCAAGCCACTGAGATTTTAGTCCTGAAAACAGATCTCCCCAGTCCTTCCCTGCAATTAGTCCAAGTCGCCTGGGACATGTGGCCTCAAAGAAAGCCAAGGCATGATGGTTCTAGGGCACTCCTGTCTTTGGTCTTCATGTGGGGCAAGGGGTCCAGGCAGGGGGCCACCACCGTGGAGGGCTGCAGTTTGAGATTAAAAGGCAGAAACCCTGGAGTATAGTCTTGGCTCCTTATGTGCGCCCGTGAAGATGACCTTTAACCTTCCTGAGACTGCTTCCTCACCTGTCATCTGCCAAACAGGGCTGTTTTCACCATCTCCCTACCCTTCTAGTCCATTCACACTTCCCTCCTTTCACTGCTCCTGACTTTTACTTTGCTCAGACACAACATAAACCCTCCCACCCTGCCCACCTCCACTGTGGCATCCCCTCTGCACTTGACCTCCTGAGGTCTTTTAGCCTTTGTGGCTCCAGGCAGAACAGGCTTGGACTGGACCGAGTCTGGAAACTCAGGGACACTTGTGCCCCAGGGTGGGAATGCTACAGGAGAGGGTCTGGGGAACAGCACTTGGGCCCCGGAACACTAGGCCAAGAACCTCCCAGGAAGCAGAAGGAAGAACAATTTCTACAGCCAAGTTTGTAAGGAGATTGTCTAGGGAGACCACAGAAGTCAGCCCAAGGAGGTCCCATGAATCCTTGGCACATGGGCTGGGGATATGGATGTCATTATTTGAAAATCTCCTATTCAGGATTCTGCATCCATATTATAATGGAGGCTCTTTTTATTGTTATTTTGTCTGCGATTTTTGCTTTTGTCTGGTGTCAGCCCTGGTATGACTGATCCCTTGCACCTGTAGGACCCCAGTCTCCAGACCCAAAATAGTAAAATAAAATGTGTGGACTTTCTCATGATTTGGAATGGGATTCCTTTACTAAGCTGATAAATGTTTCCACAGCGCAAGCAGACATTTGCCGAAAGGCATGTTTTTGCAAGGTGAACTTGCACGTTATTGGCGGTAGGTGGTCAGTGGGCAACAGAACAGAGGATGAAAAGTGGGCTGTTGTGCAATTTTTCCAAAGACAGGGTGCTGTGGAGGTAGGTTAAGCTCTGAATCCTGGTGGGGAGAGAGGTCTCCCACTGGCAAAGTGCATAGCCGTGGCACACGCATAGCAAAGGCCTCAGTGTCCAGGGGAAGCTGTGTTTGAAGGTGGACACCCCACCTGGAGAGCAGGAAACAGCAGGAGAAGCATCCATGGCCCACAGGAACATGGCACGGAAGAGGCAAATTAAAGGCTTGGGAGCCAAAGCCAGAGGTGGCAAACTGCTAGTCTGTGGACCAAAGCTGTTTGTTCCACATGTTTCTAATGAAGCAGGACAGGGGCTCTATCTATTCTATTCAGTTCTATCCTCAGCTCCTCCAGCAGGCCTGGCACCCAGTGAGCACCCAATAAACACGGATGGAAGACCAGCTGGGGGAATCACGTGATTTTCAATCAACAGCCAGATTTCCGGAGAAGAAATAAGAAACTCCGAAGAAATAAGAAAACAAAGAGCTGGAGCTGAGGAGCAGCGGTTCGCTGACAACAGGAGCTGTTCTCTCCTCGTTACCACAGTCCCCACCACCCCTACTGCCTCACACCGGACTCACTTCATCCTATGCATCACCTGCCAGCGTGGGGGCATTCAAGTCTGTTCGCCATGACCTAAGCCCTTGTGAGAATTTTCCAGGTGAAGTCTGCTCTGGTCCCTGAGAAGGGTGCAGCCAGAGTCTGGGTTATCCCTCAGATTACTAATGTCTAGAAGCATCTTTTCCAAGTAGCTGGGCCTCACTTCTGCCAGTGTCTATGGGTCACAGAAGGTCAAAATGTCACAAACCCAGCCCACCTTTCACTCTTCCTTTGCTGCTAACATTTCAAAACCGTACAACATAAATCCGAAAGAATCCAGTACAGTTGTTCTAGTAAGCTCTCAGGCAGGATTTTTTCCCCCTAAAATGCTTTACAAATGTTAAGTTTGTTATTATTATCTCATATTCCACTGGGCCATTGCCTGCAAGGAATCAATGAGGAAGGAAAGCCTGCAGTTGGTTTAGCTGATCGGGAAAATCCAATGATTTCATACTAAATTAGTCAAAGACCTTTAAGAGTTCTAGATGGTCCCACCCCTTTCAGAGGGGCCCCCAAAGGAATGTTCTGGGGGGCACCCACTGACCACATCACAAGTTAGAGCCTAAAAGGCACAGATCTATCGCGATCCCAGAAAATTCCTGAAAACTCCTGAGGTAAGAGTCCTGTGGACACACTGTCCATGGCTCGGAGGCAGAGCAGTGTTGTGGTTTAGAGAATGGACTTCTTGACTAAACAGAACCAAGTTTGAGGCCTGGCTCTGTCACTTACTTTCTGAAAGTTCTTCGCCTCCCTTAGCCTCAGTGTCCATCTCTGCAAATGCCAAGAATAATAGTGTTTCGGGCAGCTGGGTGGCTTGGTTGGTTTTGCGTCTGCCTTCAGCTGAGGCCACGATCCCAAGGTCCTGGGATGGAGCCCCGCATTGGGCTCCCTGATCAGTGGGGAGCCTGCTTCTCCCTCTCTCTCTCTGTCCTTCCTCTGGTTTGTGCTCTGTCTCTCTCACTCATTCTCTCAAATAAATAAAAATGTTGTGTTTTTTTAAATGAAACATATGCATTTAATGGGGTGCCTGGGTGGCTCAGTCAGTTAAGCTTCTGACCCTTAGTTTCATTATACACACAAGCAACAATTACCAGATCATTCTGCAAGCACACACAAAAGATGTCAGAAGTCTAGAGGACAGAATGACTTTGCCAGGAGGAGTCTAGAATTCACAGAGAAGGCAAAGTTACAGAGGTGGAGAGTGGATTAGTGGTTGCCTGGCTTGAGAGTGGGAATGGGGATCTAACTTCCAAAGAGCATGAAAGATCCTTCTGGAGAGAAGGAAATGTTCTACACTGGACTGTGTTGATGGTTACACAACTAGGTAAATTTGCTAAAAATCAATGAGTTGGTACGCTTAAAACAAGTGAATTTTAAAGACTGTAAATCACCTCTCAATAAATATCAAGAATTTAAAATTATTCACAGAAGCAGTATCATTTAAGCTAAGCCTCCTGAATGGTAGAATTCACTAGACAAGGAGGAAGGGCTTGGTCTCCGCAGGGATGGAGGGCACCCGTGTAGGAGCAAAGTCAGGGCGGGCAGAAGCTACATCATCAGGAACCAGCTCTGCGGCAAGGGGAAGGAGACACGGCTTAAAAGGCTGGGGACACATTCCACCCACTGTGGACACACGGACTCCAGGACAGAAAGCTTCCCTGGGACAGGCACCCAGTTGTACTACCCCCCACTGAGCGATGCCCTGCCCCTGCTAGGATGCACTGTATCTCCCATGCTAATGGTGGGCTTTAGCTTTGCAAAATAAATCCAAGCTCACTCTTAGAAAACAGAAATCCCCTCATAGGACACAAGAGCAGAGCCAAGCATTTGATTTCTCTGAGGTTTTCCCCGTGGTACTTAGGGGATTTGTAGCTTCTTTGCGGAAAAGGTACGAGGTTTCTGTGCTTAATCCCCAGATCCTAAGAGTTTGGGCTGCATTCTGTTTATATTTCAAGAGCGGCGTGGTGTCATCCGTGACACTGAGCTTCAGCTCTCCGTGCAGGGAGCAAGCTGGAGAAATCAAGATGCTTGGGAAGCTTTTAAAGATGACAAAGCGAAGGCCAGAGCAGCGCGATTCTGGCCAGACCATGGTTTCCCTTCTAGCTGGGCCACCTGCCACCCTAACAGGCAGACCCACACTCTGGACCTCCAGTTAGATTCCCGATCCGAGCTGGGCCGTTTAGATGATTTCCCCAAAGGGTTCAGAACTGAGCCAGGGAATGTTCATTATTCCAGGCCGGTCAGTGGACCTGCATTCGTGTGGAACTGGGAGCCATGTATATTCTGAAGCATTGACATCTGGTCCAGAAAGAGTAACAGACAAACCTCCCCACACCATCTTAAAAAAAAAAAAAAAAAAAAAAAAAAATTTATCTGAAAGAGAGAGAGAGAGATCAGAGAGAGAGAGAGAGAGAGAGAGAGAGATCGGCAGGGGAGGGGAAGGGGAGGGGCAGAGAGAGAAGCAATTTCCCATTGAGCAGGGAGCCGGACGCAGGGCTGGACCCCAGGGCCCGGAGATCATGACCTGAACCAAAAGCAGACCCTTAACCGATGGAGCCCCCCAGGCACCCTTTCCCCTTCCAACCTGATTACTGTCTGGTTTCTGGCTCTAGTTCCCTGTGACGCTGGGCTCACCTCATGATACCCTTGGGATTTATCAGATGCTCGGTATGCTTCCAGTAAATTCCTGTATTTTGCTCAAACATGTTGAAAATGGATTCCTTTCCTTGGAATCACAGTGTCCTCATCGAATCAGAGAGGGGCTTCCCCAAATCACCATGCAAGACTGACACCAGAACCCTCCTCTCCTGCCAGACCAGGGACCTTCATGTTCATTAGCCAAGATGGCGGAGATGAGTTGCTCATCCGTCTGGGCACTTAGAATTCACACCAGAGTTTCCAGAAGCCAGTCAACTTCAAGCCCAACCTGAGAAGGGGGACTGCATTTTCTAAGAGGGAAAGACTGTAGCTGGAAACCACAAATACAAAGACCAACCAAGAGAAGCAGGTGGGGATCATATTCATAAGACTTAACAGCCATTGCAACAATTTTGGTTTTGCTCAAAGAGGGTGACAGGAAATGGGGTGAAACGCGTACAGCCCAGAACAGCGCCTAGTACAACATACCTGCTACTTACTATTAGACAGTGACCATCAGCATTACCCCGAGGATAACGGAAAGCACTGGGATGACGGGGAGGAGGGGTGTGCAACATCACTTTTAGATTTTGAAAGGTCCCCCTGGATATGGGAGTGCAGAATGGATCAGTCAGCAGCCACTGAGCTGAGATACTGCTTACTAGAAGAAAACGCAAGTTGCACGTGTTTAATGTGAGCTGAATGTGAGCCACCCAAGTGAAGATGTCAAGTAAGCATTTGATGTTGACCTCTGAAGCTTGCAAGAGAAACCTAAAAAGAAAACACTTTCAGTCATCATTGTTCCAAAGTTGAAGCCATGGGTAGACATGAGATGCCCCAAGAGGGTGGTCCAGGGTCACATTCCCCCAGAAAGCCAATGGGATCTACTTAAGCATAATGAATGCGACCGCCCACCCAGAGTGCCCTCCCTATGCCTCAAACATCAGCTCAATAAATATTTACTTATTGAACAAACAGATCAATCCATCAATTCATGAGCAGGACCGAAAAGCTACCGGATCCTTCTGGGCAAGCTGGGAGAGGGAATAGGAGCCTTCAACCAGCTTTTCTTCCTGATTTCTAGACTCTGATGATCATATGTATTTTATAATTTGTGAGAAAGAACATAGGGCCAGAAGCTACAGGTTAAAAAAAAAAAAGAAAAGAAAGAAACCACAAGACATTGTGAAAGCCTCCTTCCTAAATAGATGAATGAAACACTTAATTTAGTTACAGAGATCTGCTCATAGACTCTGCTACCCACAGATCTTCCTCTTTGATAGAGGCCATGAGTTCACTGGCGAGAACTCCCTTGTAGAGCCCCTGGAAGCCCTGAAGAGCCGCCACGCCCTGAGCTTTCCTGCAGGGACACTGAGATAGAGAAAAGAGTCAGGCAAGTCAGGCTGCTAGCAGGCATTCATAGGATAAGACAGCAGGATACAGCCTTGAGGACAGTGAGCCTCTTCCAACTTGGGATCTCCCTCCCAGGCAAAAAGCTCTCAAGGAACCCTGCCACCTCGTCAGAGTAAGTTCCAGAAAAGAGAAAACTGAATCTGAAGAGTCGTTCTAGAAAGCCTCGCTTGCAATTCTTTCCGTGTCTTAATTTATGCACAAAGGGGGTGAACCCTGGAAGAATCGAGAGCAGTAAGAGCCAGGCTGGTGAACTTGGTGTAGTGGAATCCGAAAACCTCACTCTCAGGGCACCTTCTCTGCTCATCGAGCAACTGGGGTTTTATCAGGAAAGGCTTTATGACGTTCCCGATGCTGCCGCCCCAAGAGGCCCCTATTCAGAGGAAAAGTGACCAGTGCCTTGGCTTCCGTGCTCACTGAGAGGACCAGCATGAGACCCGCCGGCCAAGGGCGGAACCTCTATATGGCAGAGGTTCTTAAATTTTAATGTGCAAAACAATCCTCTAAAAAGCTTGTTAAAATTCAGTTTTCTGGGACCTGTGCGCACAGACTGGAATTCAACAGGTTGGTCTGAAGCCCACCCCATGCTTTGCTAATGCTGCTGATGCCCAGGGCGGGGGCAAGCATCTTGCTTAACACCTATCAGCTCTATGGGGGGAGGTCTTGGAGAGACGTTCAGGTACCCAGCATACACCCAGACCAGCACCAGCCCATAGTTGTGGCTCAATACATCTGTGTTAGATAAACCACCCTCTCTTGAGGAGTTTCAATACTTAGAGACAGCCACGGAGCTGATAAAGAGAAAGCACAGAGATGTGAAGAGAAAGGGCCATGGGAAGAAGCCATGAGGCACCCAAAGGCATGAGGCTCGCAGGAGTCATGGGTGTTGTCAAAACTAAGAAAGAAGACACAAGTGAATCAGTCATATCCCAGAGTAGTGGGGCAGCAGAGGCTGAGATCCAGAGTTTCTGCATTTCCAAAGAGCTGGAAGAGGCCCCCCAAATCTCTCCTATTGGTGAGGTGACAAGAGCACCAGATTACATGAGTCTCTGGTTTCTGGAAAATCCTTCAGTCTCCGTGGGGAATGTCACACCACGGCCGGCCTGCCTTCTTTGTCCACGTGTCCTCACTGCCCTCCCATTCTGGGAATGACAGAACGGCTCCCCATGGCCAGAAAAGGCCTAATATCAACCCAACACAGGCCAGGACACCTGGACGCAAAACCGGATTTGGGGACCTCGATCTTGGCCAGCAAGGAAAAATCATGTCAAATCTCAGTTGAAACAGAAGCAGGAGGAACAAACCTGATGAGACATCTGATGGACAAACACTCCAGGGCCAGAGAACCACCAGCGTAAAAGAAGATCCTGGGGTCAGAGCGCCAGGAGCATCTGGGGACCAGCCAGGAGACTAGTGCATCTGAAAAAGGATGAGTATAGCGAGCCCGGCAGGCGATGGGCGCCAAAGAGGATTTGACTTCAAAGCGAGACTGCTGACCCCGGGGGGCTCGACGGGTCGTGATAGTAAAGAACATGGCTCTCGTGGAGCCACATAAGGCAGAGTCGAGTGTGGGAGCGAAGAGGGCAGAGTACAGCGATCTGCATGGCCATCTGGCTGCTTTCTTTAAATCACAGGCAAGGGGCAGCGGAGGCTTCGACTCTGGTGTGCTGGCGGAGAGGAGAATCTTATCATCAAACTGACCTCAGAAACCAGCTGCTAATGTCAGAAATCAAAGAAAGTGGAGCGCCAGGAGGCACAGACCCTTGAGAACACCCCGAGCTGAAGACGGGTCCACACTGTCTGCTTCATAGATGCTTAGCCCATGGCTTCCCCGATACCGTAGTGAGGGGGAAATGGGCTTTTCCCCCCGGTCCCCTGTACGGATGAACCAAGCAGGGGTCAGAGGCACTGACCCTCCCCCCCAAACACAGCTCAACACCTGCATATAACTTTTGTCTCCCCTAAAATTTAACTAACAGCCTACTGTTGGCTGACTACAAGCCTTGCTGATCACAGAAACAGTGGATGAACACGTATTTTGTGTTATTTGTATTATATACAGTCTTACAATAAAGTAAGCTAGAAAAACGAAAACATTATTAAGAAAATCCTAAGGAAGGGAAAATAATTTACACTACTGTTCCGTGTTGACTGAAAAAATCAACACAGAAGTGGACTCACGCAGCTCAAACCCACGTTGGTTCACGCGTGGACTGCTGATGCAAACTCTTCGGAAGACCACTTTATTACTGAATGTAAGCCCCTCCTTCCTTTCATTCTTCAACTTCCTCGAACACGTATTCCTTCTCTATCAGTCTCGTGAAATTATTCCCAAACCCAGCGGACAGCTTTAAGGTTCCGTGTCACTAGACCTTCCAGCAGCACTGCAAGCATTCCAGGCATGACTGACTCTACGCTATCTTTCTGAACACCATCTTCTCTTGGCTCTGGCGGCACCAGCCTTCCTAAGTCTTCCCTAAATCATTTCACCACTCTTCCTTGGTCTCCTAACCCTGGTCCTCTGCTTCCCCGTACCACGCTGGAATTTGCCAAGGCTCAGACCTGGACCTTTTCTCTTCTTACTCCATCCATATTACCCACCTGCCCGATGGTGTGAGCCCCCGTGCCTACAAGACCAGCTGTGGCCAGCGACTCCCCAAATTAACCTATGTCCTGACCTCAGACGGATACCTTTAACTGCGTTCTCAACGAGTCTGTGTGTGTCTAAGAGGCTCTCAGACTCACACACCCAAACAGAATTCTCGAGGTCTTCCCTCACCCCCAAACATATCCCGCCTTCTCTAGTTCATTCCTGTAATGATAACTTTAAAATGTGTTTTCAGGGGCACCTGGGTGGCTCAGTGGGTTAAGGCCTCTACCTTCAGCTTAGGTCATGATCTCAGGGTCCTGGCATCGAGTCCTGCATCGGGCTCTCTGCTCAGCAGGGAGCCTGCTTCCCCCTCTCTCTCTGCCTGCCTCTGCCTACTTGTGATCTCTGTCTGTCAAATAAATAAATAAAATCTTTAAAATAAAAAAAAAATAGATAGATAGATAAATAGAGATAATAAAATGTGTTTTCAACCTTTAGCAATCATAGAATTCTTGGGGAAAAAAACGGTCAGGATATGTTAATGTGGCGCCCCCATTCCCACAGAGTTAAAGTCAGTTCTAGGAAGCTCAAGCAGGTGCCAGTCTTCAAAGCCCAGGCTGGCTCACGTCATACAAATATATCACCGACATGAACCCCACAGGCCTTAGATCCGGATAGAACCCCCACACCAACCTCCCCTTGGACCTTGCTCAGAGCCATCCACACTGGCCTGAATCTCATTGCATAAATGAGGCAGGCTCTTTCCTGCCTCAGCACCTCCCCTCTGCCAGGAAGACAGGTAGCCCCCATTGCTACCAAGCTGTCCCGACTCATCCTGCCGATTTCAGTCCAACGTCACTTCCGTTGGCCTCATCCTCAGCCGCCATGAAAACTCTCCTTCAGAGCTCTCCCTACAATTTCCAGCTCTGCTCCTGTGTTCTTACTGGTTCAGTGCCTCCCGCCCTCACTCAGGCTGCCAACTCCGGAAGTCCATTCCCCTCATCTACGCCCGCACTGCCTGGCACACAGTCAATATCCAACAGATGCTGGTTGTGTGGTCGAAAGAATGAATGCTGTCTACGCTACAATATGCTGAGGTTCAGTGTCCTCATCTGTAATAGGACAATGAGATTTTCCAGTCTTTGACAGAATAAATAAAACCATAAAGGAAGATACAATTTTATGACATTTTTATTCTCCAAGAGAGAAAGACTCTTCTATGCACATCTGTATCATCAGCACCTGGTATAAAGTTACTAGCCACCAAATGTGTGTTGCATTGAATTGCTATTACGATCTGTCTGCAGAGAGGGAAAACCAGAGCGGATGTCCGTTCCCCAGTCCACAATTACTGCTCCTACCCATCCGTCTCAGGAAGATCCTCTGACCTGATCACAGGTGTGGAAATCTCACAGTGAGCATCTTTGGGCTAAATCAATAAATTCATGGCCTAGAGCCCAGTTTTTTGGGAGTTGTTTTGTTGGTTGGGTTTTTTTTGGTGGTTGTTTTGTTTTGTTTTGCCCTGACCAACTTTCTGTCTCATACCTGTTTTGTTTTTTTGAAAGGTATGTGTAGTTTGTCAATAAAGGTGATGCTCGGGGCGCCTGGGTGGCTCAGTGGGTTAAAGCCTCTGCCTTAGGCTCAGGTCATGATCCCCGGGTCGTGGGATCGAGCCCCACATCGGGCTCTCTGCTCAGCAGGGAACCTGTTTCCCCCTCTCTCTCTGCGTGCCTCTCCGTCTACTTGTGATTTCTCTCTCTCTGTCAAATAAATAAAATCTTTAAAAAAAAAATTTTTTTTTAAATAAAATGAAATAAAATAAAGGTGATGCTCATCGCTTGAAGGTTTGGTGAGCAAGAAAACAGGGGCAGATGATAGAAGTCTGCCTCCACCCAAAATCAAGTATTCATTTTATCCGTACAGCACAGCCGTAAGTGACGGTGTATGATGGTGAGGAGAGGGGGCCCAAAGCCGGCCTGGCGGGGGTGGGGGAGGGCGGTGGTCAGTGTAAGTCTCCTCCTGTTTGTCTAAAAGGCTCTGAATATCATCCCCACGATTCTGCAACGCACGTGGGATTGTGACCCACATGAATTCTGTGTACTATCTGTGGCTCCCCTGTCCCGTTTTCACGCTGCTGTGTTTGGGGAAAGTGAGAACAGAGCGCATGTGTACTGAACCTGTGCTAAGTGCCAGAAGGACGCATCCTCACAACCACCGACTTAACCACACTTAGAAGGCACCGTTAGCCCATTTCAGAGACACAGAAATTGAGGTTCGAGTGGATTCGCTTGCGAATCATGACACTAGCAAGCCGTGGAAGGCAAGTCCACCTGCACTCAAGGACGAACACAAAGAAGACAGCCCAACAAAGCAAGTAGTAAACCGGACCCTCAGTAAGTGTCAGAGTCTACACCGTGGCACAGAGCGGTAAATTTCTGCTCTGGCCACATCTCGACACACAGCATGATAACATTGCAGGAACAAGAGGTCCGGAATCAGATGAGGACTTTAATTCTTTCTCTGCTGCGGGTGAGCTGTGGGACGCCAGGCTCTGCTAAGCTTCTCTGGACCTCTGGTCAGGCCGGCATGTGCTCTCCAGCCTATGGACGACGCACAGGAAACGACGGCTTTGCCTTCCTCCCCACGCCCGCACCCTTCGTCCCAACCAAGTCTGATGGCCATCCTAAGAAAAACAACAAACATCAGTCATCTTCTCTCTCTCTCTCCTTTCCTTTAACATGCCAGGCACCCAGCTAAGCCCTTCAGATGCCATATTTTCACTGAACACCAAATCTTTCTTTCTCCCAGGTCATGGCACTGGGTTTTGGAGAGGACACAGAGCTCCCCCAATCTTAGTAACAGGGCCAGGACTCTGCCTCGAACACAGCCTATTTGCTGCTGAAGCTCAAGTCACCAACCACTGGGCAACACTGCTTTCCTCCCTACGTGCCAAAACAGTAAACACCAAGAAAAGAATAAGCTGCCTCTGCTCACTCACTGCTTTTTGCAATAACATTCCCTAACCTGGCATTGTGTGTTCCTGCATAATCACCAGGAAAATATAAAGGCAGAAAGGTCGAGAAACAGTCGCTCAGGTCAGGTACACACCAGCCAGCCCCATCTGATAGGACGACGGACAGGAAATTACTAGAAGTCCAATATCATCTGTGGGAGTCCACTCTGGGGACTGTTTTACCTTAAATGCATTCCTAGAACTCCACACCCATCCACAGATGTTAAGGGTTTGTTATTTGCATGACAGGCCTGTGTTTTCCTCAACACCACCTTGTGTGCACCTCAAGAATGGGGGGGGGGGGCAGGTCAAGAAGGGGAGGGAAGAGGCAGGTCACTTTATTATTTTTAAAATAGAATTTCTAAGCAGGTGTGTTTGTGTTTCTTACCTTAGGCCAGGCACCTCTCCTTGCTGTTGCTTCAGAGAAGAGCAGCAGCATCGATCTGGCTCAGAGGTGATGCTCTTCAACAGAACCCATTCCAGGAATCTTGGGGGCTACTGAGTATTTGAAGGGTCCGGGCTTCCGTGAAGAGAATGCAAAAAAAAGAATGAAGCGCTTCCTGCTTGCGAGCAGTGGTTCTCCACCGCGAGCTATTCTGCACCCCTGCAGACAGCTGCCAACATCTGCACTTGTTCTTGGTTGCTGTGGCTGGGGAGGCTCCCGGCACCCGGTGGGGAGATGCTACTGATTAACCGACGATGCACCCCGTGGGACGGCTGGCCCACCCCTACCCCAACACACGCGCACACACACACACACACTCTCACAGGAAAGAATTCTTTTTCAACAGTGTCAATAGTGCCAAGATTAAGAAGCCCTGCTTTTGAAGGCGTACCTCTGGTTTCAAATTTCTTTTTTTTTTTTTTAAATTTCATCTTTGGAAAAGCAAATTATGGAGTGTCAGCCTGCCAGTGAAATGATCTTTCTAAAACATACTCCTTCAGAGTCTTTCCTAAGTGAGCCTTCGTGGCTCCCGGTCCCTTCCAGAGCTGCCTGAAGCCTTCCACACAGCACACAGGAATGTCCAGCACCCCGGACTGGTGACCCTCGCCTTGTCCTCCCGACCGCTCTCAGACCCAATCATGCTGGACTTCCTGTGTCACCCAGACCAGCCCTGAAGCCGCACAGCCTCGTCGCTCAGCCTGGTAAGCCTTTCCTGCCTTCACGACCTTGGAAAACTCTCAGTATCCCCCAAGGCTCTGTCGGTCACCCTCTTCACCTTTCTGGAAACCCTGTCTGCTCAGAGTAAGGCTCAGGCAGCAACGGCAACAGCATCACCTGGGAGTTTATTAGAAAAGCAGGATCTCTAGGCCTCACCACCGACTCAGGGCATCAGAATCTGCCTTTCAAGACCCCAGAACCTCCGTTTGTCCAGGGAAGCGCTAAGAATTCTTGTCAACTAAGGGAGCTTCCGCTCCCAGAAAGAGACTCCAAGACTCACAGATGATTTCCTGTACAGCAACTGTCTGTTTGTGTGTGTGTCTCTCTCTCCACTTTGTGACCCTGATCTGCAGAAGGATGATATTTTATTTATGTGTATCACTGGCATCAAAATAGACCAGACGCAGAGCAGAAACCCAATATATTACAGCTAAGCAAATGAACAGTCTATCAATCCGTGCTCCCCTCACCTGCCGGGCCCTGCCAGATGGAAAGGCTGTGTCCTTCTCCAGACAGCTGAGGCCAGTGTACACCCCGTGCCCGCCACGAGCATGCGATAACATCTCAGCAAGCCCACCGGTGGTGCTTAGAATGAAGACGACTCAAGCCCCATTCTTCAAAATCGCGATAAACTTAAGAGTGTACCAGGCCCTGCGTTTGGCAGAGGGGTGTGACAATGAAAAGAACAGCCCCGGGCCCTACTCGAGCTGAGGCTGGGGTCAGAAATGAGCAAGTCATCACAGACGGCTCAGTCCCCTCACAGGGGAAGCCTGCGGTGCTGTGGGGGCTGGTGGCACACCTGCCAACACCGTCTTCTTCCTTGGAGTGACGTTTTAGCTTAGGGGCTCAGGGGAAAGAGGAATTAGGCAGGAGAAATGGGGGGAAGGTCTTTCGGGATGAGGAAACTCACCTGTTGGGGACCGAAAGAGTGCAAGGAGTTCACAGAACTCATGGTATTTCCTGGCAGAAATGCCACTGGGCCATGGATGATCACTAATTATGATGGGTACCCACACTTTTCTGACCTTTGCTAGACCAGCGCTTTCTTTCCTAGCTGGATTTCAGACATTCTGAATGGGCAGCCCTCCTAAGCCTGCGCCCACATGCGGCGTTTAGATACTGTGGTTCTCATCGATTATGCATTGACCCAGCCCCTGGCTCGCTTACTCACTTACTCACTCCACGTAGGTACTGAGCCCTCCTACAAGCCAAGTCCTGGGGACACACAGGCGACTAAAACAGACATAATGAACCCACACACGAACCCCCCCCCGTCTCCGGACCGCCGTGGGCTGGGGGGCAGGAGGGAAGGGAGAGCTCCCAGGTACCCCACAGCCTGGGCTTGGCGTCTACACCGGATTTCAGCTCAAGATGCCCCACCTGCCCCGAGAGTCATAGCAGGGCCTCCCACCTTGTCCCACCGGCTCCTCCAGGCCATGACCCCCATTCCTGCATGCCCCTAAATAAATGGGAGTGGGTGGGCATTCACTTCTCTGCATTCGTGACTTTTTAAAAAAAGATTTTAAAGATTTATTTGAGAACGAGAGCACAAGGAGGGGGAGCGGCAGGCAAAGGAGAGGGAGAAGCAGGCGCCCCGCTGAGCAAGGAGGCTGCCGCGGGCTCCGTCCCAGGACCCTGGATCATGACCTGAGCTGAAGGCAGACACCCTGCATTCGTGATTTATTAAGGAGCTACACGGCATGAGGATCATCCAGAAAGGAGCAGACTTCCCCCAAAATAGTGCTGATCTGGCCCACTCTGACTCAGAGAGACTCCTTCTGTTTTTCCTGGGGCCTCCGAGGGAATGCCTTCCTACTTCTCAACACAACGAACTGCGGTGATGGCACTACTCATCGGGCCTAAAAGCGCCACTTTTAGAGAGCCGGATATTACCAGGCATTAAGTTACCTGTAATTATTTTGTTTTACTCTCCATTTTGGCAAGACAAGCCATTCAGACAGACCGGGCAGGACCTGAGCATCATCTGCTATTTGCATGTGAGTTAAACAAAGCTCCAGCCAGAGCATGAAGCGTCACCTACAGTGCTCCCTGGGCTGCCTCGCTGGTCTTGCTATGCCTTCTTAGGAAGAATATTATTACAACAACAGTCTCTATCAGGGATCAGCAAGCGAAGGCCTGGGGGCAATTCTGGCCAGCCCCTGCTTTCTTTGTAAACTGAATTTTACTGGGAAGCCACTGTACCCATTTGTTTCCGTATTGTCTGTGCTGCTCACGTGATACAACAGCAGAGCTGAGCGGTTCCAACAGAGGGCAACCTTCAAAGCCCCAAATATTTTCTATCAGGCCTTTCACAGAAAAAGACTGCCAACCTCTGCCTAAGAGCTGATGTTTCCATAGATTTCCTAGGCAAAACCCTTTACATGGTTTGAGTCTCTAATCCAGTGAGAACCCATTTTACAGGTGGGACTGGCAAGGTCGGAAGGGATGGCACAGCGAGCGTCCCAGAGCCGGGTCCACGCCTGTGTCTGATCAATGCCTCCGTGTGCCTCTGGAGATCGACCCGCTCGCAGGCAGCGGGCCGTGTCGCCTAATGCCTCCCTGCGGCCGCTTCTTTCCTCCCTTTCTCCAAGTGTGGCCTGCGGGCCACCTGAGAGCTTGCTCAGAATACAGAATCTCGGGCCTGCTCCCAACCCAGTGACCAGGACCTGCATGCTGACAACATCCCCAGGTGACGTGGTGCACAGCAGGGTCTGGGAAGCTCTGCTCTAATCTCCACTCGGATCGTATCCTGCTGGCAATGCCACCAGCCTCGGCCAGCGTCGCGGAACATCTCTATCTCCTCACCTTCTGGCACAGTGGATTTCTGGGCCAGTTTCTGTTCTTTAATCCTTTCGAAAAAGTCAACCCATTCTGTCTCCCAAGCCTCTGGGGTTGGACTCTGACAGCTTCCTTGGTTCTTGGGGACCCTCCACCCCTCAGGATGGGTCCTTTATACTTTCGCCCATCTCTGCACCTTCTGCAACGTGCCTTCTAATGCTTCCCCGCAATACGCTGTTGGACCTGAATATCCTATCTTATCATGCTAGGAAAGATGAGCACACTGGACACTCACAGATAAAGCCACTGCTGCCCTCCCAAGCTTGACCTTGAGGGTTTATCCTCTCCCTGGCTCACAATCCTCATGCCCCAGCCAGCCTCCTGCCTGAGATGTGGCTTTTGGGAGCCCCTTCTGGGCAATGCAAAGGATGCTCGCCCTCCCCTTCGGGTGAGCTGGCTTGTCCAGGAGAGTCTGGACTATGCCTCACGCGGCCCCAGGCTCAGCAGAGAAAGACGCTAGATCGAGGCTGAATGGTCAAGCCACTCATGTGGGCATCTAAGAATCTAGAAACTGTACTTCTGACCTCGGGTCTCCCCGACCTTCACCTCCCTATCTCTCAAGCATAGAAGAAAGGTAGAAAGGGAGTCAGCCGCCGGCCTGAGCGATGGGGTAGCCCTAGAGCTGAGGGATACCAGACAACACATGCTATGCCTCTGACCTTCCTCCCCGCCCCATTATTTGGTAACTTGGCCTCCCAGGGACTCGGCGGCTGCAGCCTGCTCCATGTGGCAACCTCCCCCACATCAGCCAGATCTTCCCTGCACAGATGCCAGCAGGCCTCGCCTCCCTCTTCCCACACCTATGATTCATCTGCCCCCCCTCTTTTCTATCACAAACACACATCTGTTCCGACTTAGGACAACTAAAGGAAAATTAAATGAATCTGTTTCGTGTGTCTCCAGGGTTATTTATAGGACTTTAATACAGGCTGATACAAAATAAAGAAATAAAGAGAGAAATAAAAATAAGTTATCTTCTCCGGAAGCCAAGCAAAGTTCAAGGAAGAGGAAAATAAGTCATGTCCTTCGAGCTGATGAAGCTGTAAGCGTTGTTGCTTTATCACCGTCTTTCTTCCAGGTCCTGTGAAAATCAATGAGGCCTGTTGGATTTTGAGAGATCAATATTAAAAATACGCACTTTGCAATGCAGAACATGGTCTCCGTGTGTGCGCTTCAAGGGGCCGGCACGCCGACGGAGCATCCTCATCAAGCATTTGGGAGAGAGTACATATTGACAGTGGGGATAAGGGGATCGGCGGGTCAGGGGGCCGCCCAGCTGTGGTGGGCAGCGCCAGCTCTGGGCCACGGATAAGCCCTCAGCTCTCCTTCCTCCAGGCACTTGATGGTAGCTTTCAGAAACAAGCCAAAGACCAAACGATAAGCTCCAAAGACGTGGCTAAATGTCAAGATCAACCTGCGGAAGTTACCTCTCATCTGGGGAAATAGGTAACATGTCTGCACCTCGACGCCTCTGGGCTCATCTCCCCACTCACTGCCTCCCACTCACACCAAGCTTCTCTGGAGGGTCCCTCCTCCTTCTGCTCTGGCCTTGGCTAATCGCTCCATTATGCCCACATCGGTCCGCTTCCACGCACCTGCCAATGCCACCTTTATTAAGACGAGCATCTTACTGTGTTTCTCTGATGCTTGACATGTAAAAATGGGGCAGTTCATTAAGAATCTCCTTGGTTTTACCTCAGGAGCCCAGCCCGGATGACACCAGTAATGCTGGAGCTTACAGGTCTTGTACAGTGAATAACGACTTGTCAACACTCAGGTCTGCTTTCTCTCTGTCCTCTTTCCTGGATTTTCTTAGGCAGATGGGAATGTTTCTTTTTTTGTGATCTCAAAGGGTCCTTCTATTTACTCTCCATCATTTATTCCACAGTATTGGGGTGTATCTCAGATCTGTGGACTGCTCGTCTTCCCCCACTGGAATACGAGCTCATGGAGGACGGTGACGTTGTTGTGTTTACAGCCCTGACCACAGCGCCTAGAATTAGCGCCTGGCACATCACAAGCACTCAAAACATATCTGCTGAATGACCAGCTGAAAGTCATCTCCTCAGGCTAGGCTGTGAGTTCACTGAAGTCAGAGCATTCATTTCACATTCTGGGTGCACAGTTAAATGCCTAGCATGGGGCTGGAGTCAAAACCCCAATGCCATGTTGAACTGAACGGCCTTCAAAGACACTTTGCAGAGGAACCTATCCTCAGAATTACTTCTCTGTCTCTGTGTACAAAGCTAGATTAAAAGCTAAAGAGTGAGACTGCCTCCCACCAAAAAGGGGAGGAAACCTTCAGTGAGGATCAAGGACAAAAGATCCCCAAATCTCAACACCCCAAATGGGCAATTACGCTTCTCAGCCTTCGCCATTCAATTTATGGACGTAAATCCTCAGCTTATCTCAAGGAAACATACTGCAATGTCAACTCGATCTTAAAAGACCTTTATAGTCGCCACAACTTTGATATACACATTTTACTGGGGCACCATGTGCACCGTGGAAGTTAGGGTTGAGTCAGCACTTCCAGTAGGAAATCCATGTTCTGGGGATTTATAACTCAGCTGTAAACACTCACCCTCGGCTTTGCTGATAAAGAAACTGAAAGCAGCCCAGATGTGCAAAGATGTTGAAGCCAACGAAGCCCCCAGGGCAGCGGTCCCAGTAGGCTCCAGGAGAAACCACGGGGCTTCCTGTAGAATTCCACTGCTCACTCAGTATCAAGGAGAAAAATCCCATTCGTGAGGCATCCATTACTCAAGGAGCCAAACCCCGTAGGTGTGCTTGATCTTGTACACTTCCTGACTCCTGATTAGCCATTCTCCCACTCACCCCACATGTGGGCGTGACCACCAAATCTGACCGAGTCTACCCTTCGTGGGGCGTAGTGCATCGGTGAATGACCTGATAATCGTTTTTGTGTTTTGTTTTTTAATTTACTTATTTTGAAGGAGAGAGACAGAGAGAGGAAGACAAGCAGACTCCCTCCTGAGTGGGGAGCCTGACGTGGGGCTCCATCTCAGGACCCAATCATGACCTGAGCGGCAATCTGGAGTTGGACGCCAAACCTGCTGAGCCACGCAGGCACCCCCTACCCGAGGATCTTTATGACAAGGAAATCCTGGAAGCCAAGGATGCAGCCAGAGTACCTGCATTTCTAACAAGCTCCCAGGTGAGGCTGATGATGTCCCATGGAGGACCACTCTTTGAGAAGTGGGGGTAACAGACACCCACCCTCTGGATCTCCCCGTCCCTGCCCGTCCTTCGCGTGGGCGCTTCTCTTTCACACCCGCCCTGCCCCTCGCTCTGCTTTCCCGCCTTTCCTCCATCCTTCACGACGCTGTCCAGGCAGTTTGGGGGGAGGGCAAGTCCAATCGTAGCGCTTCCCAGCTTAAAACATGCCATAGCCCAGCATTACCTTCCCCCTACGATCAGCCAGAATTCTCTACCCATCGCCCCCCGAGAGAGTGAGTCATTCCCTTCCCCGTCTTGCCACGCTCTCCATGCCACCACGGAATCTGTCAAGAGTTTGTAATTATAGACCCATGCATCTGTCCACCTCAACGGACTGTGAGGTCTTAAAAGGGAAGAGGCATATTTTACTCAGCTCTGGGTCTGCTAGTCAAGAGGAGTTCAATGCGTGTTTGATGGTGGGAGGGACTCATAAATTAAGGAGTTTATAATAAGAGCGAACATTTACTGAGCACTGTCTCTCTCTACCAGGCGCTGTGCAACATGCTTTCCATTTACTAATTCACGAATGCTTAGAACATCCCTGAGCGTTAAATATGGTGAGCTCTACTTTACTCACGAGCCAGCAGAGGCTCAGCAAAGCTACATAACTGCACCAGAGATACCCATGTAGTAAAGGGCAAAATGGAATCAGAACTCGATTTTACTACAATTCTAGAATTTTCTCTTAATTGCTAAACCATACTGAAAGGTTGACTAGGGGTACGAATGAAGACAGGAATGAATGAATGAATGAACGAATGGACAGAATCCTGGTACTCTTGGGGATCCGTGAAGCCAGGCAGCCTCACCCACAAGTCAACAGAAGTACCCTATTCAGGTGGCCAAGCGTTAATATATAAAAACAGAAGGGGTGATTTATGCCTTTGCTTTACTGCTCTGACCTCTGGCAGCTCAAAGTAAGATTTGGTTTTACACAGCAAATGCCTCCACCAGCTCCTTGACGTCAAGATGAGGACGTGAAGATGAGCCCGACTGGAACACTGGACTTCAGGAAGTCGAGGAACAGCAAGTGTGTGTTACCTACAGATATCACAGGGGTGTGCGAGGCCAGAAAGCCCAGACATCATTCACTCCTCCACCCGCCCACACCTCCACTCACGGTTCACCCATCTATCCATTTACCTCTTCACTGATCCATCCCAGGGTTCATTCTGTCGGCTACCAAATATTTCTTAAACCTTGGTGTGTTCTGGAAACTAGTCAGAGCTGGAAATACGACCAAGTTAGAAGGGAAGTAGTTAAGGAATGTTCTTGGAAAAGACTACCTCTTGCCTGCGACTTGAAGGAGATCTACAGATTCTTCAGGTGGATGAGTGTGTGTTACCCAGTGGGTGGGGGAGGGGCGGAGACAGTTCTAGAAGGAAGTAATGTGGTGCAAGCTGCGCGAGAGAGACAGAGAGCTTAGCATGCTTGAGGTGTTGAAGAAGTTCAGGATGGCTGAACAGAAATGCCCAGAGCCAACAGGAGTAAGGGAGAAATACAAGGTAAACATGTGGTCAAGAGTGTTCCGTGTCCTTCTGGGCTTCTAATGAAGTAGAGGACGCCAGTAGCTATGTGGGTCACAAAGCTTGCCCTGAGAAAGGACCATGCCAAGTTGAGGGACTTTAACATGACCACATTCATATTTATATCCACACATTTATTTTTACAGGTCACTAAAGTGAGGAATCAAGCAGGATTTACAGCACTTGACTATGGGGGAGCACATACATACATACACACATACACACATCTATGCCCAGGTCGGTCTGTCATCATCCTTAAGCCTCTTCATCTTTCTGTAAAGCAACTGGAGTTCTGACCCCAGGTCTCTATTAAGCAGAGTAGGATGGAGGAAATAAATTCCTAGTTCTTCCTGAGATTTTCGCTGACCTGGAGGTTCAATGCCACGGTGCTGGGAGTCCGAGCGAGATGCTAATGACTCAGGAATCTATCCAGCTCTTGTGCCTGTGTTAGCCTTGCCCTGCTTGCCTCAAAGGCTCTCTTCGGCTTCTGCATCACGCTCAGCACCTGGCAATGTTTTTAAAGCTGCCTTGGACCCCATCTGCCTAGAAGTGCTGTTATCGGCATTTTCCTGTGGAGTCTGAGGGTCTCCCTTGCATGTGTCCAGGAGGCAGGCAGCCTGGCCCACCTCTCTTCTGCACCCTGAGATCTCTCCCTCAGCCCTCCTCACTCTTCCTCCAATGGGGTGCACTGAAGGGAGTGACTTTCCTTCTAGGGTGAGGGGGGGACCCACATTCTCCCCATGATGCTCCTCTACACCCAAAACCCTGCCCCACTGAGGGCTTCAGCTTTCGAGCCAAAGCCAGAAAAAAGTGTTGGGGAGGCAGTGTCAGTTTTTCTTCCCCCAGATCCCTCCCTGGAAATAATGAGTACCGAGCGGAGTGTCTCCTTGGTTGGGGCAGGACTAGGAGAGAGGAGAAGGAAAGCGGAGCACGCAAAGAAAGAGCAACACGGATGTCCACCTAGCCTCAGAGACGTGGTGCGGAGGTGGACACAGAGCCTCTGTGACAAAACCAGTCAATAGTAGACACAGGCGTAAGATAAAACAATGTTAATACACTTGTGCTTCCAAACTTCCCCTAACCCCGCAGGCAAAATTCATTTTTTTTCCTGTTTCCCAAAACACTAATATAATAAAGGCCCTACGTCGCCAGGCAGGCTGTTCTGGAGTTTTAAAATGGGGGGAGAAAAAAACCACGGGAGTGGCTTTTTCAGAAGAGCACAGGACTCCAGCACAGGACTCTTACTCTCGGGGGGTCTTTGAGTTCAAGCCCCACGATGGGGGTAGAGAGGGCTTTTAAAAATAAAGTAATAAAACCACACTGTTTTAAAAATAAATAAATAAAAGTGAAATGGAAAAAAGCGAAAGCAGGTCAGAGGACAACAACAAAGCGCGAGGAAAGCAAGGGCTGAAGAATGCCGCCGTACAGCTTCGGACGGGAGTGTGCAACAGCTCTTGCGTACGAGCACGGAGAATGGGAAGGCAGAAAGGTAAGATGGTTTAAGGGTGGCTGATGAACTGTCCCTATTACTGGATGTGGGACGTTGTCCTGTCAGCCCCTAGGGCTTGGTTAAGGTTCCACGAACACAGAGACCTGCGCTCAGACAATCCGAAGTGGCCCTGAGACCCAAGGGTGCCACAGGGACTAAGAGAAGCTTCTGGGGCAGAAATGCAGAAATGCGTCCAAGGCCAGGCAGGGGTGAATTTTCTTCCCCAGGAACAGGCAGGGGAGGAGGGGAAGGAACTTGCAGCGAGGGAGGATTCAAGGCGCAGGAGCTCCGAGAAGGCAGGAATGCTCCCTTCTCCTCCCTTCCTGGGGCCCTGTCCGCCTTCCTAAAAAAAGGAGATCAAATTTCAAAGGCGGGGTGTCCTCCAGGTTCTCAAGCAGGTGTTGCTCAGGCCACACAGGGGGAAGAACATGGACTCCAGACTCTCAGAGCGCTGCTTTATAATATTCAATCTCTCTGAGCCCATCACTCCCCAGAAACAGCCACACCGCAGCCTTGTTTATAAATTAATCCACACATCAAACACACACAGGAGAGGACCTGAGTCCGCCCTGATGGTCTCCCCACCATGCTCCTGGAAAGCTCCAGAATGCCAATATTCACGGGTTAGGATAAAGGAAAGTAAAAGAAAAAAAAAAAAGGAAACAAAATAGAGAACAAATCACGGAGCCTCATTTTTTTTTAAATCTTAATAGAAATTCTAATAAAGTGGGGAAGTAAAATTGGCATAGAAACCAATTTCTGCAAATCCCCCTGCTGATAAGTTATTTATTCATTTATTCACTCATTCCACTTTGATCAATGACCAGAGTTATACCATAGTAGTAAAGGATCTAGGCTCTGTAGCCAGACAGACACAGAGTTTGAATAAATATCAGCTGTTTTTGTTGATAATAATATACATACTACCATGCATCAAGCCTTATGTGAGTGAGGAAATTATAAAGATAAACACTCCACTCCCACCTGAGAACTGCTCAGAATGCAGGAAGGAACGGAGGCCGGCCTGGGAACCCTGCGAAGAACCTCTCAAGCGCACGGAACAGAACTTCTCGGGAACGGCGGCGGAGACCAGGAGCGCGCTGACAGTTTATTTAACAAGGAATTTGGAAAGGGGTGGACCCAGGGTTGGTCTGGCAGCTCTGTGATTTCCGAGTATGTGTCTCGCTCTACTCTTTTTAAAGAAAAGAAAAAAAAGGGCTTTATTTATTTTATCTTTAGAGGAGCGGAGAGGGCAGAGGGAGAGAGAGTCTTAAGCAGATTCCACACTGAGCACAGAGCCCGATGAGAGACTTGAACTCATGACCCGAGATCATGACCTGAGCAGAACCAAGCGTTGGATGCTTAACCGACTGAGCCACCCAGGCGTCCCAACAGGATGAAATCTCTCTGCATGTTATTGTGCGGCCACAGTAAGGCTGCCACTTAAGCAGCAAGAGACCATTGTGCCTTGAAGCCAGGAAAAGGAGGAAGAGACAATTCTAGTGGGGTCTTCTATGCTTGTCCTTACCACCAAAAAGCAAAGCACCCTTCAACGTAACTGTCCTTCGACATGTCTCACGGGACCTTCAACATACATCCCGCTGGACAGAACTGGGGCACAGGTTCTCCCCCCATAGCTCCAGGGGAGGCTGATGAAGTCCACCTCGAGCTTCCCCACTCCGACGGAGGGTAGGTGACAGAGGAGTGTTGGGTGAGCCAACCCAGTGTCTCCTTCAGAAACTTCCAGCATATGGCACGCTTTCATTGGGAACAGAGGAGGGATGACCTACTCTACACTTTGGGATCTGAGAAAGATCATACCGGAGCAGCAAGGGAAAGAAATGCACTGTAGCGTGTCACCTGGAGTCAGAAGGACAGAGCCTTCAGGTCACAGACAACCGCAAATGCAAAGACAGGGAGGCGGGCAAGAGGAGATGTCATGTCAGAACAGCGAGAGGGGAACAGGTGGAGGAAGAAACCATCCTGGGCAGGGAGAGTAGTGGAGCAGACCGGTCGGGGCCCCACTCTGTCTTGCTGCACAGTCCTTTTCAAAACAAGAGGCTGCTTTCAGTGAATATGGAGGATTCTGGAAGGTAGACGAGCACAGGGTTAAAGAACCGCGAGCTGTGCAGGACAGATAGGCTCTTATAAACTCGTTTCCGTCTTGTTTTCACATCCAGGAGGAGGTCCTGGTTTGGTGTCGCGTATCTGTAATGTCTCTCTTAACTTAATCATGTGTTTGCACAAAGCACGCAAGCCTCGGGCAGACAGCCTAGTCGAGGGTCCCTAGTTCGGACTTCCTAATGCTGCTGTGTTTTGTGCGCTGATGTCTGTGCTTACAGTTCCCTTCCACGGACGGCGAAGAAGACCGGGCATGTGAACGCCACTGTGCTTTCTTTTATTCTGATCTATGCTTATTTTTTCCGAAAGTGAGTCGATTTGCAGACAAAGCTGGAGTACAGAATGGCAGAGGTGGTGCACGACATGGCGGAACGTGCCAAGATTGTCAAAAGGGCCATCCTTCCGTCATAAAACCATGAGGGTGGCATGGAAGCAGCGGAAGTTCAGGAAATCTCATTCCGGTCTACAGGGGCTGCTCGTATTTGGAGAGGGGGGATCAGATCGGGTTTCTAGACTTATGGGGAAGAGTACATGACCTTGTGCATGCATAGAGCTTAGAATCCTGCCTGCCACATAAAATAAATATTAACTACCAGAGTGCTGTTAGTACCACTAACCTCATCATCAGCTTGGAGGCAGGGTGGGTTCAAGGGTAGGAGACTGAATTCAAGAGATGGGTCAAGAGGCTGTTGGTCTGACACACGCTTAGCGAAATCTAGGGGCAGCAGGAGGGCAAGAAATGTCTGGGGACATTTAGAAAAAAGGATCTGCCGGTCCCTGCGTCACAGGGGGCCAGGTGAGCGCCTCCTTTCCCTCTGCTCAGGCTTGAAGCTGTCTTGGTGCCAGGCTCACCACGACATACTGCCAGGCCTTTCCTGCACAGACTTGACTCCGATGAACACCGAGCACGCACAGATAACAATCCCCAAGCACATTCTGTCCCAAATGAGGTGCCTTGTCATTTTCAGAATATCAGCTGTCACACAGCCCGAGAGTTCTCATCTGCTAAAATGAGAAAGCGGGAATAAAAAAAAGCAGAAGGAACTTGAACATAAACTTAAAAAAAAAAAAAAAAAGAAAAAGAAAAAAGAAAGACAGACCTGAAACCTTGGTCTGAAGAACCTATCCGCCATAGAGCCCTTTAGCGAGCCGGGCTTTCCAGGACGACACTGTGGCAGCTCACCGAGACGGAGGGGAGGAGGAGGGGCGGAGCCTCAGTCCGTGGGTGCTCCCCACCCACTCCCCACCTGGCGTCCGATTCAGTCCTCACCACAGTCCTGTAAAGAGGCCAGAGCCCCCGGGAATGAGGTGGTTTGCCAGTGGTCACCCTTCTGGCCAAGGGTCACTCCAGGATCCACACTGCATGCGTGTGACCAGCCCACGTTCTGGCCGGAGTGCGCGTGCGAGCCCACACTTAGGGAAACGAAAAATGAGATAAAGGGAGGTCTTGAAGGTGAGACCGAACCCCTCAGTCCTGCTTCGGACTTGATGATGCGGACTCCCCCAAAACCCATTCTCCTTCACTTCTCTTCAAGGGTCACAACATCCTTTAGCATCTTCCCAGTTGGGTGTGTGGTTAAGTTAGACAAGCAGCGGGGTTCTGGAGCCGATCAATCTGGTGTTAGTCCCAGGAGAATCTCTAACTAGAGACTGACATGCTGGTTGTCAGGGTGGGGTGCCGAGGGGTGTGGGGCCCACCACTGAGCCCAACACTTCGCAGGCCTTAGGACAAGTCACTCAGCAGGCCTGGGGATGTCACTCCCACCCCCTCCCTTCCCTCGGGTCCCTCAGCCCCCTTGGTCACTGCTATGGACGGGATGTCTGTATCCCCCCCAGATTCATACATTGGAAGCCCCACCCCAATGTGATGGCATCAGGGGGTGGGACCTTTGGGGGGTGATTAGTTCAGGAGGTTGGAGCCTCTATCCATGGTAGTGGTGCCCTTATAGGAAGACGCGCTGGAGAGGACCTCACGAGACACCAAATCTGCCAGCACCCTGATCTCGGGACTCCCCGCCTCCCATACTGTGAGGAATAAATGTCTGTGCGTAAAGCCACCGGCTATCCTGTTGGAACAGCCTGGGGAGGCCAGGCCGGCCACTGTCTCTGCTCTGATACTCCCCCGTCCCCAGTCCACGCTTGCCCTCCGTCTCTCATTTGCCCATTCCAGCCTCTGTCCACCGTCTACGAAATTTATCAGCGATCTTTCTAAGGCTCAGCTCCGATCATGTCACCGCCTGTGATTGAAACTCTCAATCATTCCTGGCCACCCTCACATGCCATCCCCAGACCCGCACTGTCTGATTCTTGTCTCCCAGCGAAGCTTAATATCCGGCCCGAGCCCATCCGTCCTTCCTCTGGCCAACAGGTCCGCTTACATCACACTCTCCTCTCAAACCCTGGCGCCTGCCTTTGTATACCCCGTTCCCGTGGCCCGGAACACAAGCACATCCTGCTCACCCAACTCCTTCCCCTCAGCCCTGGTCTCGGGCACTCACTTCTTTTTTTTTTTTTTCCCCCCAAGATTTTACTTATTTATTTGACCGACAGAGATCACAAGTAGGCAGAGGCAGGCCGGGGAGCGGGGAAGCAGGCTCCCCACTGAGCAGAGAGCCTGATGTGGGGCTCGATCCCAGTACCCTGGGATCATGACCTGAGCCGGAGGCAGAGGCTTTAACCCACTGAGCCACCCAGGTGCCCCTCTCAGGCACTTTCTAGAAGGATCCCCACCAGCATATTCTCTTATCACAGCCCCGATCCCACTTCCTCACTGTTACTGATTTTCTTCTCTGCCTCCCATACTCAGCTGAGTCCAGATGTGTTTTCTCCTTTCTACAACCCTATTCTCCAGTACCTGGAATACAGCAGGTGCTCAATAGATGCTCACTGAATAAATGCATGACCTTGAAACATGATGAATTCCATACCGGAGTCAAATACAGGTGGTAAGGGAGGAGCAGTCCTACCAACGCTCCTTCTGGAAGTGGAAGCCCACGAACTACAGAATATCACAACTTTACAGAAAATGCAAAGGACCCCAGGAATATTTCCCTCCTGGAAGCTTCCTGGAAGCGTCTGCTTTTCAAGCCACCTTTGGTTTACCATGTCTCCTCCAACACCGGAGATTTACTGACCAGTGACTGCTTTGTCTTGAGCCAAGAACAACTTCCTTTGTATACCATGTTGTTTTCTTTCAGCTGAAATCAGGCTTAAAATGAGTAATCACTATTTATTACTCAGCTAAACGAAGAGTAACCCCTGCTGGTAACAGCAAAGCATTTGAAAATCGGACCGGAGTCCACAGCACCCCAAGGAAAGCAACTAGAATGTCCAAGGAAGTGCAATCCAGGTACAAAAAGGAAGGACCTGAAGTTACTTAGTGTAGAAAAATACGTATTTGAGAGAGGTGCCGCTGTTCTCTTCAGAAGCGCTACCTGAAGTGTATTTGGGCTCACCGGACAGGCTTCAAAAGACAGAACAAGGACCACATGAGTGGAAACTGCTCTGGCTTAAAGCCCAAAAGAGAATAGCTCACCAATGACACCCTTTCGCTAGCACTGCTCCAGCAAGGGGCAGGGAGAGAAGGCGAGGGGAGGAAGAAGTCCCCGGGTGTCCCTGGAGGTGCTCAAGCAGGGACGAGTGTCCACACTTTAAGAGGATGAATATCTACACTTCAAGAATGCCACTGAGAGGCGTACGTGACTTCTATTGCTTCTCCTGGTCCAACGACCCACCACCCTCAACGTTAAGGGTACCCCAACCTCACTGTTAAGTGTATCCTCAATTCTCACAAGGACTTACTCTTTCATTCTCAGTGCGTAAGGGTGGGACTGACCCCATTCCCAGGCTCTAGAAGTGGGTGCGCAATTTCAGCGGGTCCGTTCCAAATACCTCTTCGCCATGGCTGCTGTGACTGGTCCACGAATTGGCATGTGACTCGAGGCTAACCAGTGAGCTCCCTCCCTGGGACTTTGTTGCTAATCGGGTCAAGGATGCCAGCCTTGACCCAAGAACATCCATCATCCATCTCTGCCACCATACTCTCCATGAAGCCTGAAAGAGGAATCTTTTATTTTTTTTTAATTTTATTTATTTGAGAGAGTGAATGAGCAAGGAGAAGGTCAGAGGGAGAAGCAGACTCCCCATAAAGCCGGGAGCCCGATGCGGGACTCGATCCCAGGACTCCAGGATCGTGACCTGGGCTGAAAGCAGTTGCTTAACCAACTGTGCCACCCAGGCACCCAAGAGGGATCTTTTAAATAGGCAGAAAAGATCTTATTGTCCCCCCTACTTAAAAATCACTGATGGCTTCTCATTACACTTAAAATAAAACCAAAACTCCTTATCATGGTCCCAATCCCTGTACTGCTGCCTCTCTCTTGTGTTCTCACAGGACTCTCCTCTCTGGTCACTAAGGTCCAACCAGGAGAGCCTTTTTTTAGTCATTCAGAAACAGCCAGATCATTCATCCCTTCCTCAAAAGTCTTTGCCGGTGCTGTTCCTTCTGCAGGGATACTCTTCCCCACGTGGGCACAGAGTGGGCTCCCTCTCTCTACACAAGTCCCTTCTCGCCTCACGTCTGGCTCAGAGGGATTTTCAGGGCTCATTCTCTTTGTTCTCACACTGTGTCTCTATATCCACCTTTACTGCTTCCTTTACACTATTAATAGAAATTATACATACATTTTCATTCATCGATTTATTTATTCTACTTCGCCTTCTGGAAATAAATCCCATGAGCCCAAAGACTTCGCCATCTTACTCACTGCTCTATCCCCAGTGCCTACAAGATGCCTGGTGTATAATCAGCTCCTAAGACAGACATGATGGATGAATTAATGAATGAACACATTGATCAACTGAAAATAGGGTCTAAATTTTAAAAAATAAACAAAAAGGAAAGTGGATGTTAAAGATTAGGAGAGGCAGGATTTCTACCACCATCATTTGAACACATGGACCCAAATGAGGCTGTCTCCTCCTGGATTTTTCAGTTAAGCAAGCAAATGGATTCCCTTTTTAGCTTAAGCTGGTTTGAACTGGGTTTCTGTCGCTTGTGACCAAAGAGCTCTGACTTCCACGAAGGGGGTTCCCACGGCCGCTGGTGGTGCCCAACCACATGATGTCTCTCCTCTTCCACTTCAACTCTATCCCCCAAACAAACAGCGGGGAGCCTTGGTCCCAGCTGTATATGCCTCCCTCTAAGTCGTTCGCTGTTGGATTAACATGGCTCAGTTCCAAGCCCCTTATCTGATAAGATAAGAAACAATGAGACACAAGGAGCTTGCACTGAGAAAGGTGCAGTCTGGACAGTTAGCGGATGCGACAGAATTGGCCTGTATTCTTCCTGTGCTGGGGGCTGCCTTCCCCCTGCAGGAGCCACTGGCCCCCTGTCCTGCCTGCCCTTAAAACAGAGACCCCATCTCTGGGAGTCTGAACCAAAAGAGAAGCCACTGATCCGTTCTAGGCTCACATTCTACATCAGCCTCAGGTCCTATTTGTCTATAGGCTGGCTTCAATCTCATTCCTTGGTTTGGGTCTCTGGGTTGTTCCTGGCCAGTTCTCTTAAGCCTGAGACTGACTTGGAAACCTTCCCCAGGGATGATAGTAAGAGTGAACAGTTGCCTTTCGTTGGTGTTTTATGATATGCCAGGCTCTGTTCTGAGTACTTCTCCTGTTCTTGGTTCACTTCATCCTCACCGTGATCTGATAAGATAAGCGCCGTTGGTCCCATTTCACAGATGGGGAAGCTGGGGCGAGGAGCGTTGAAGTGACTTGCCCAATATCACACAGCTAGTGAATGCTGGAGTCGGGGCGTGAAGCCAGGCAGCGGGGTTGCAGAGCTCATGCTATTAACATTCACCCTACAACAGATTAGTTAAGACTATAAACACCTACGGTAGATGCAGTTTCCCAAAGATGGATGCAACAGCATTTCCCATCCCACGTACTTTTCTTACAGTGTCACTCTGATATCCCTCTCACCGAGGAGTGAGTCATATACTCCCTCTCCCTGAACCTAGAGCATGGGATACTATGGGACTCCAAGGCTCCAGGATAAAAATGCTGTGGGGCGTACGGGTGGCTCAGTCGCTTAGGCGTCTGACTCGATTTTGATGCAGGTCACAGTCTAGGGTCATGGGTTGCATGCAGAGCGTGGGGTCTCCTTCAGATTCTCTCCCCCTTTGCTGCTCCCCCCACTCATGCTCTTGCTTTAAGATAAATAAAACCTCAAAAAAAAAAAAAAAAAAAAAAGAAAAAGAAAAAAGAAAAGATGCTATGTATCTTGCTCTGATGGGACACTCAGTGTCCATCCCTAGCACCATGCCCCAACTCGCCCATGTGCAGAGATCTCATGGAGATGCCCCACACTGATGCCAGCTGAGGTCCAGCTATAACCAGCATCACCACCAGAACTGTGAGTGGAGATGCTTCCAGCTGGTTCCTGCTTCAGGTCACTGAATCACCCCAGCTTTTGAGTCCTTCCAAATGAGGCCCTAGATATCATGGAGCAGCGGCAAGCCCTCCTGAGTTCCTGACCCACAGAATGCATGAGCCTAATAAAATGGCAACTATATTCCCCTAGGTTTTGTCGTGGTATATTACCCATCACCGCTGTCCGCAACCTTGTACACAGCCCGCCCACAGAACTCTCCTCTGACCAGCATCTGATTCAGTCCCTAATACTCAGTGACAGGTTCATCATACTCTGCTACTCTGATGTGTCACCTCAGCCTCCCTAGTTGGACATCCTGAGTGCCAACAGCCAACTTCAATGACCACTTCTCGTCTGTAGCCAGATCCTCAAGATTCCGAATGTGATAGGTTAGATGGAACCTACACTCACTTCGTGAAGCTGTTTCTGACCTCTCGAGCTTGACCACAGATCTCAGTTTCCTGTTCATTCCTCTTGCAGCCAGCCCTATCCATTTCCAGGTGATTCAGGCACAGTCCAGAAATGGAGCTAATCCAGCCTCTTCATTTCCAAGACAGGAAAACAGACACCCAGCAAAATAAAACAAAATGGTAGCAACTGACATCTCTTGACTCCTTCATGTACATGACTGGATTTTACCCTCCTAAGTTACCCTGTGTAATATTAATAATATTACGGGCTCCATCTTACAGAGAGAGTAAGAGAGCAAGCCATATTTGCTCATACAGTTGTATTAAATTGCCCCAGTGTCCTCTAGTCTTCAAGGCCCAATCTTGGAAGGGTGAAGATGAGACAGACTGTAGATTCCAAAATGAAAAAAATCACTGGGCTTTTTTTGGGCAGAGATTTCCCAAGAAGACAATAGCCTTGGGTCCAGATTTCCTCCACCTGGAAAACACACCTCCTTGTCAACAACACATCTAAGAAATAAAGATAGTCCTTTCTTGTGGGTTGGTACTGTGGGTGTGGCTAAGAAGATTTGTATTGCCTGATCCCTCCAGGTTTTGTACATTCCAGAATGTAATACTGTAAATCTGGGTTCTTCTCCAAGAAGATGGTACCAAATCTGGCTTTGATGAGCATACAATGCCTTCTTGTGGGTGGAAATATATAGTGTTTGCAAAAACAAGAACCTCTAGAGTCAAAGACCTGTATTGTAATACTAGTTGTGTGACTTGGGCCAAGCTATGTAAGCTCCTGAGTGTCCATGTCTTCATAAGCACAGTAGTATAAGGACCCAACTCAAGAGGTTGTTGTAAGAACCAGGTGAGATAATGCAGAGAGCCTAGAACATAACAAAGGCCCCTCCAAA
This sequence comes from Mustela nigripes, assembly GCF_022355385.1. NCBI lineage: Eukaryota > Metazoa > Chordata > Mammalia > Carnivora > Mustelidae > Mustela > Mustela nigripes. Next base: position 18,905,992 of record NC_081567.1, read on the forward strand.
AAATGACCAATGCTACTGTTACCATATACAGAAATGGAATGAATCCTTACCAAATGAAAGTAAGCAGACTCTCGCTATATTCTAGAAAAGCCACCAAATTACCTCAAACTCCAATACAAACAATCCCTAAAATTGCACCAAGAGGCAAGAATGCCACCTCCCAGATCCTGGAGAAAGTGTTTCATTCACACAATGCCAGCCCCTTACTGCACCCAAGTTGCTAAGAAGCATTTTGACACTAATCCTCTTCCCGGTAATCTCAAGATGCTAATTCCTCCACTTCAATCTTCTCTGGAAAGTCTGGTGACTAAAAGATCCAGCTTCTGACCTACAGGCTGGGGATGGAAGCCCTGATGTTCTTAGCCATCAATCTTTAAAAAAAAAAAAAAAAAGTTAGGCAAATGATGGTATCCGAGTCCCATCCTTCTGGCAAAGAGGAAAGTCCATAAAAGCGGGTAAGAAAAGATTCAATTGTAATCCGACTAATGCATCTCCAGAAGGGTTGCTATCTGCTGCAGAGCACTCCCCATTAAAGAAATCAATTTAGCATTCGACTTCTCCTCCTGTGGCGCATATCTGACAAGGATAGAAAACAGATTTGTGTTAAATACTGACAATAAAGCCTGTAGCTCAAGGTTATAGCAGTCAACAGAAATCCAGTGCCTCGGAAACCCTGAGACCCTCATCCATCAGCTGGAGTCAGCAGCTTTAAAAGAAAGCCAGAGGTCTGGTTCGGGAAGGGGGTTGGTAATCAAGAGTGGGTATTTGGGGCCATAGTAGCCCGAGATGCTGGTTTTGCGGGAGGCCCAGAAAATGGGCCTGAGCTTCTAGGTCCCTAGCGTCTTGGCGGCTTTTCTTGGTCGTAATGGATAGCTCTTCTTGTTGCTTGCCCAGCATCCTCTCACTCTTATTTTCCAATCAATAGCACCCATTTTAGGGGCGCCTGGGTGGCTCAGTCGGTTAAGCATCTGCCTCTGGCTCAGGTCATCATCCCAGGGTCCTGGGATCAAGTCTGGCATCAGGCTCCCTAAAGGAGGAGTCTTCTCCTCACTCTCTTATCCGCCTCTCTCCTCTGCCCATGCTCTCTCACATTCTCTCTCTTGCTCTCTCTCAAATAAATATATGAAATCTTGAAAAAAAAAATAGCACCCACTGTATCTCAGGGAACAGTTCCTCTTCTGCTTCTCGGTTCATAAGATTTGAGTGAAATTTAGCCTACCTCCCGCTCTAAGGGGAGGTAGGCATGTGAATTCAGCCTGCCGGATGAGGGCCGTGTGGCACCCTGACCTTGGCGACCTCCTTGGGCACAGCACCCAAGGAAGAACCGACAGGGACAACGAGACTCAGTCTTGGAATTTTCTGCAACTGTTTGGTTAAAAGAATTCACCTTTCTACCGGTGTGGCTGGGAAGACAGGATTAAGCCTGAAGCTTCTAGAAACCATCTTATCATAATAAGGGGAGAATGGAATCAGCCCAGAGAAAGACACAGATAAGAGATAAAGATCATCCAGAATCTGATTAGATTATTGCCCTAGAATGAGATTATTTGAAGACCATTGCCTGCACTTCTCAGTTCCAAGATCCAATAAGTTCCATTTTTCTTGGTTTTAAACCAATTTGAGCTGGGTTTTTGTCACTACAACCAAGAAAAAGATCTGACAATTCCAATGTAGCTGGGTGAGGCAGGCCTACTTGGACAGTACTAGCTCTCTTTGGGGCCTAGGTCAAGGCCACACTCAGCAATTAATCACATCTCCCACTTTCCAATGCCTTAACAACCCACAGGCATGCAGCAGAGATAGTGCGGGGCCCCTTCCAAACTTAAAAAAAAATGTTATCTTTAAAAACAAACAAACAAACAAAAAAAAAACACAATAAAATCCCAGGTGTCCCAAAATTTAAAAAAAAAAAAAAAAAACACTTTTTCTTTTAAATTAAAAAAAAAGTCATTCCTGTGGCGTGTGGCAAAGTTGGAACATGTGATTCTTGATCTCCGGGTCAGGGGTTCAAGCCCCATGTTGGGTGCAGAGACTACTTAAATAGATAAAAGTTACAAAAAAAAAAAAAAAATCCTTTATTGCTAAAAGCTGCTAAGCATTATCTGAGCTTTTAGCAATTCTTAATTACTATTCACAGACCACCACAACAAATAATGAAAAAGTCCGTAATATTAGCAAATACCAAATATTACCAGAACGTGACACAGAGACATAAACTGAACGGACACCATTGGAAAAAACAGCGTACACACACACACACTTGCAGCCACAGACCTTCAATCTGTAAAATCCAACAGTCCTTCAAAGCACGAAGACACAAAGTGCGGGAGAAATAAGGTAGCCCATGCGGACCTATTAGTGAAGATTCCACGTGCCTTCTGGGAAAGCAGATACAACACCCCAAAGCAAACAAGCAGGTGCTGGTGACGGCCCGCAGCCCCGCCGCGACCCCCTCCACTTCTGGACCTTCTGTTCTGACTTCCGGCCCTGCAGCCTCCACTTCACCGGAAGGCTGCCCCCCAGCTCCCGGGTTCAGAAGCCTGCTTCGCCTGCACCCACCACACACCAGGGGTGCCTGGCTACTAATATCTCCCTGGGCTCGGCCTTTCGATGTCGCCAAGGCTGATGGGAGGCATTTCTCCTTTATTCCACTCCCAGAGACCCCTCCTGCCCAGGACTCAGTGTGGGGCACCCCTAATCAGCGGCCTCCCCTCCACCTCTCCCTGTGGTGTCCCTGCACCTTCTTCTTTAATTTAATTTTACTTAAATTCATTTAATTAACATACAAATGTTATTATTAACTTCAGAAGGAGAGATCAGTGACTCATCTGCTACATACAACACCCAGTGCCCATCCCATCACCTGCCCGCCTTAATGCCGGCACCCAGTTACCCCATCTTCCCTCCCCCTCCCCTCCAACAACCCTCAGTTTGTATCCTGGAGTTATGAGTCTCTTACGATTTATCCCTGCGCCTTCTAAACAAACTACAGGTATTTCTACAGTCATTGTAACAGTCTTCAAATTTCCCGTAAAACACCTCTGCCACTTCCCTCGTGTAAATTCCTCCCCCCAAAGCCTTTTTTCCTTAAGGTCACCCAACGTTTCACAAATCCCCTTCTGCGATCCTTAGAAATGCATCTCTCCCCTCAGCCTGCAGATCGCAAGAGGCAAACAAAATCCTAGAAGCTCTGACACGCCTGCCGCCCACCCCTAAAACTTATCAATACATTCATGCAGCAAAAATAGATTTCTTCCAGAAGGGAATGCCGTTGCCACCCAAATACGACGTCCCTATAAATACCAGTGCAAAGGACAGTGGCGAGCCACCCTGCTGGTGGGAAAGCTGGAAGCCAAAGGCGCCTGCCCCACTGTTCTCGGGGGCGGCCCTCACCTCCCTACGGGCCCCTGGCATTTTATGCGGATCCAGCAACACTGAATTAACCTCTCGCTGTTTTTCCAAAATAGGCCTTGCTGTCTCTTTCCTTCTGCCTTTCTAAATGCAGTTTCATCCACCTGAAATGGTGGGTGTTCCCAGGGGCTCCTAAGGACTTGCCTCTTCTCACCCCGTCCAAACTCCCATGTTCTAGGACTTTCTCACCCTGAAGAGGGAGGGCTTGGGAGCGGACTGCCCCAGGAGACTGAGCTTTCTTCTCAAGATGAGCAAGATGAGCCTAGTGATAACCCGGCCGGACATCTCAGATGGGACTGGAGGTCTGGGTAATGCAGTGGGTCCCAGGGTCCCCGACAAGCGCACTCATCGGCTCAGGTGTTCTTCCCGTCCTCTTCAGGTGATGTGTTAACCACGGCAGTAGATAACATGAAAACACACAGGAGGAGAGATGCTTTTTCTCAGTTTCCCTTCAGGCTTTCTGATTTACGTGCCAGCCCCCCCCCCCCAACAAAAAGGTCTAATTTTGGTTATTCATAGGTCTTCAACATCTAACATCTCCTGATCTCTCATTTTCTTTAAAGATTTACTTACGTGAGAGAGAGAAAGAGAGAGCATGGGCGGGAGGGACAGAGGGAGAGGGCGAGAGAAAATCAAGCAGATGCCCCACTGAGCAGGACGTGGGGGACTCGATCCCCCAACCCCGAGATCCGGACCTGAGCTGAAACCAAGTCAGAAGCCCAACTGACGGTACCGCCAGGCGCCCCCTGCTAATCTCTCATTGTAAAGGCAAAGAAATAATACTGTTGTTTTCTCATGGTATTATGTTTATAATTCACTTCTACTTAAGGTCGGTGTTATCTTTTTTTTCCCATTGATATTAAGCGGTCCAGTTTTCATGTAAATTTAAATAAATAAAGGGATGAATTATATGCATATACACACATATACGGGTGATATATAATTATCATTATGTTACAATTAAATACATATAATTAAATGTATTAACCACAGGCACTGCCTGCACATGACAAAAATCTGTGTGATACTCAAATGAGCTGAGCATAGAAGAAACTAGAAGTGGCTGGAGTAGCTATGTTTACGGTGCCTGCCTTCCTTGGTCCCCGTGAAGTCTCTGGTGGCCACAGTCCAAAGCAGTGTGGTCCCCAAATGCTTAGAAGAAGCAAACCCTGAGAAAACGGGCTGAAGCCAGTCTTCCCAGCCTCATAAAGGGCTTCAGAAACCAGGCAACCATTTGAATTTGCCCTGTTCCCCTGCTCCTGGGGTGTCACCATGGAATTTTCAAATCCTTGGATTATTTCAGAGTCAGGGAAAACCATTGTTTTGGCTCCATATGGCTTCTCTGAAGTACAGGGCAGAGGAAGTTCCCTTCTTGTAGAATCCCAGCTGTAACTGAGGACATAGGGTCTCCTGTCTTTGATAAACAAATGTAGGTAGAGATTAAAGGCCTTTTCTGAACCTCACTTAAAGAGGCAGCCCCAAAGCAAACCAGCCAGACCCCTCGAGGGGAGGCCACTTTTGACGTCAAGGCTGAAAAGCAATGAACGGGGAAGCTTGTCTTTCCTACTCCGAAAGGTGGCTTCCAGAGTCATCCCCAAGATGGGGCCTTTCCCGTCCTGTCCTCACCTTCCCGACTGCTTGCTGTCACTCAACCCAATTCCTTCCAATGTATTTATCAAGGAAGCTTTTATGAGCCAGGCTCTGTGTTAACAGCGGGGACAAATGAGAAGTCAGTATATGTGCTGCCGAAGCGAGCATGACAAACTAGAAGTCAGAACAGCAAAGTAGTTCACCTCAGAAGCCTATTCGCCAGAGATTCTAGAAAGAGGAGACAGAGTACAAACATTACTAAATGAAAAGTAATTCCAGAGGAGGTGCAGCTATTGAAAAATAAAACAGGGGGGTGCCTGGCTGGCTCTGTTGAAAAAGTATGTGACTCTGGATCTTGGGGTCGTGAGTTCAAGCCCCACACTGGGTGTAGAGATTACTTATCTAAGTAAACATTAAAAAATAAATAAAAAAGGATTCATCAAAACATATCTGACGTGTTGGGGGGTGGCGGGTTAGTACGCGTGATGGGTGATGATCTCTATAAGATTTTGATCTGCAACTTGAATCTGAAGGAAGGGTGCTCTACTAGAGGAAGACGCGCATACAACACCGTGCCATGGGGATGCCGCTCCCTTTCTTCCCTTCCTCGGGGACCGACCCTCTATGCGTTCCCTCAGCTTCTCTTCACAAGGCTTAGAGGTAGGACTCTGAAACAGATACAATTGCTATTTCCATTGCTAACCACGGGACCAATCTCTGAGTCTCAGGTTTCCTACCTGTAAAATGGTAACAAGAAGGGTAACCCCTATTTGATAGGATCGCTGTGAGCAACCATGGTGCGTCTAAACCACTCGACTGACTTCCCGGTTCAACACCCAACAATGGTTACTCATCACTCTAATTCTATTGCATTCCTTGGACACACTCCAGAAGACACCGGGGTTCACAGACCTGAAGGATGCCTAGTCCCATGCAACAGCTAACCTGAATTTGAATTCTGAGTCCCTTCTTGTTTGAATGAATTTGGGATTGATCCTTTGGAAACAGAAGATGATGGATTTTTTTTCTCTTTCTCCCTTTCTCTTTTTCTTTCTTTCTTTCTTTCTCTCTCTCTCTTTCCTTTTTTCTCTCTTTCTCTCTTGCTTTCTTTCTATTTTTTGGTTCCAGGTGTTTCCTGCTACCCCTTCAATGACTATAGAATTCGTTGCCCACTGTCTTCATTGAAGAGATTTTTCTAGCAGGGATCCAAAGAGAGAGTCACTGCTTGGCTTTTGAGGTTCAAAACAGGCCTTTGAAACTCAAGGCAAGAACTGTATCTTGAGCAAAAAAGCCTATCTGAGTTTCAAGAGCCTGTATCCTTTGAGTTTCAAAAGACCAAAATCCCAGGCTAAACAATAGGCAGAGAAGAGTATGTTCACTGATCTGTGAGAGTGAGGTTTTCTGGTCTGCCACCCAAAAAAGAGAAAAAGAAAGAAAAAGAGAAAATCGCACAGGCTGGGGAGCAGTAGCAGAGTAAACATGAGGGTTAGTGTCTAGTCAAGGGCCCGGTGAAGCCCGCTGAAGCCCAGTCCAGTGGAAAAGTGAAGAATTAAATTAGACAGTTGAGGGTATAGGGCAACCTCTTCTCATTTCCCAAGTAGGGAAAGTGAACAGGATTCGAGATTTCTCCAGCATCCTCCTGGGGGTCAGATCAGTAGGACAGTGTCCTTGAGGAGGGAAATCGGCTTGAGTTCCTGAGTCAAAAAAGTTCTGAGATGTTTTGTGGGCAGAGGCAGACGTCACCGTTCAGGGGGGCATGACACCCCTACCGTGAGACTGCTCTCCTCCTGGGCACGTGGTCAGGATGGCAGCCAACCTGTCTCCTGCACATGGCTTGATAAAAAACAACCTGTCTGCTCTGCAAGACTTCGCTCGGCACCATCTGAATCACCCCACGTGGACAACCCCTTTACGATGGCTCGGAGTAGTCATAAGCCCTCAAGATGGAACAGCGCTCTAAAAATCTAGATGAGTCAGTCTCAGCATGGATACCCCCATGGGAATGAAAGGAACAGGCTTGAGCTCTCCCCGGAGCCAGAAGGACACTGTAACACACCTTGGTTAGACACTTGCAATCAAAAGAGATTTGCTGGAAAGACAACCCACCATCAATAAACTAATGGTCTAGAGGAAAAGCAGCCAGAAACTGCTTGACAGGAAGCTAGCACAGTCCTCTGCTCGCTCACCGTCTTCCCTCCTCTCTCCTGGAACTGAAATGAAATTTCAGCAACAAAATCTCCTGCAGGGTAGAGCCAGGCAAGGGGCACTTGCCTGGGTCTCCCAGGCACCTTCCTTTTGTTTTCCAGACTCCACCTTCCAGAAATTCACAGGAGGACTAACAACTAACTTGCTCTGGGGTTCGGGGGTAGGAATGGAGGAAAGCCTTCAAGGGTGTATTTAGTTCAGAGACCGTGTGTTAGTCCTAAGCTCTCTCTGAGCTCTGTAGTAGGGGGACACAAGCCACTAGTCCCTGGACTAAATTTACAGTGACTCTGTTTATCCATTTAGATCAGCACGAGAGAGGGACCGAGGCCAACTGCCTCAGTTTCTCCAAGGGGGCTCAGTAGCACTTCCAAGAGCAAAACCCTCTGAAGATACCAAGAGTGAAATAGTCAGAAGCAAGAGATTACCTGGCTAACTCTGCTCAGAAAGAACTTTCCATCGAGGCTGCGCCTACAGAGAAGACTCAGAGCCCTACAACTCTGAAGGCCCTGTCTGCTCACAGTAAAATGAACCACACAGTTAGTGTGACTTGTGGTTGATATGCGCAAAACCGTGGTCACTGATTTCACTCAGATCTGAGTTCTTGGTTTCCCCTCCAAGATTCTACTGCTCCAGGGACCCATGCTGTTCCAGCCCACATGCAGCCGCCGAAGTCCCACCCCTTGGACCAGAACTTCAACAATCAGACTTCCAGGAATGTATCCCAAGGAAATGATCATGCCTGTAGACGTGTGGAGGTTTGACTACAAGGATGTTCATCTCACAATTAATTGTAATAATGAACAGTGCAAATAACTTTAAATAGCCAACACCTGTCAGCACAGCAGAGGTGTGCAAATACTCATATTTAGAAAAGGTTCATCAAAATAAGACAGTGACTCTCTATCTACAAGGTGGGATTATGGGAGAATTTAAGTTTCCTGAGAGTGAGGGCTTAATTGATGTCCACCAGCCAAGTGAGAAGGCCCAGCTCCGGGGGCTGCCCTCACTCCTAATACCAAGTGCAAGTTTGGGAGGGTGGTTTCCCAAAGCCATCCCAAGGTTTGATAGCTCACTAGAAAAACTCAGTCACTGTTAAATTGTGGTGCTCAAGGTTACAGGGAAAGGTTATAGGCTAAGATCAGCCAAGAGGAGGAGAAAGGGGAGCTTCCACAGTCTTCTCTCCATGGAGGAAGGTCGCCTTCCTTCCTCACGTCCATGTGCAGCAACGCATGTGGACTGTGGCAAACTAAGGCTGCTCCCGGAGCCTCAAGGTCGGAGTTTCTGTTGGCTCTCCTGTGTCGCATGATTCACTGCTCACGTAACTAATCTCTGTCTCCAGTCTTCACCCCTCTGCTGTGACCCAAAGTCCCCACCCCAAATCTCATCGTACATCTTCCTGGCATGGCTCACCCTCACCGAAATGTGGGGCCATCCCCCACTGTAAGTCATACACTGTTAGACCAGCCAGTGGTGAGCCACGGTCCCAAACAAAGACAGTCCTATCAGGGACAACACTGGGTCGCCTGCCAGTAGCCAAGGACACATACCAGAGGTCTTGAGCAAGGCGAGATTCTTTGCTGTGCATTATGATAAATGGTAACAGTGCCTACTGATGATAATATTAAGGAGTTGTTCGAAATCTGATCCCAGATACCCAAGGAGCCAAAGAGTTGCTTTGGCCCATCCTTACCACCGGATGCCATCTAAACGGGCTCCAGCCTTTCACTGGGTCGCACCCCAGGTCCTCCATCAGGCTCAGAGCCTGCAGCCATTTTGCTGTAATTCCTATCGTGATTATATTGCCATTTTTAACCATGACAATTAGAATACTAGCTATCATCGCTAACACCGACAGTGTTCCAGGTATTGAGATGAATTGTTAACACATAAAATCAAATACTTTCACCTAAAAAAATTCTTCAATACATGCTAGCTTAGCCCTGGTTTTGTAGCTGAGAAAACCAGACAAGAGAAAGGAGAGCTTTCTCCAAAATCTCATGTATGAGAAGAGATAGAACTTCCACGGACACTCCCACGGGTCTCACCCCAAGTGCCCCTGACTTCTCTGCTGCCCTCGGCCCCTCCCCCACCCCCCAGGGACCAGTGCTGTCTGCTTCATGTCCTCATACCCTGGCCTTGGATGATGGCCTAGAAAGTCAGGTGACCACCCAACAGAGGAGAGATATGTGGACATCTCCCAACGAAGCTGCCGTCACCATATTAAATCCTTCTGGGCAACAGCGAACCCCAATCACAGACCCCAACAAGATCCCACCATGCATTTCTCCTGAGTCACCACATAACCTGGACCCAGCCAATCCCCTGAAATTCAATTTCCTTTCGAGTGTCTACCGACCTCTCCAGGTGATCTTTACTGCCAGTCTCTGACACCTAAGAATTTTTTAAAAATAATTTGTCTAATGATAATCTAATCTGAATTTTATCTAATACACACTGACAAATCTCAGGTCCATCTGAGGAGTATTTTTAGGAGTTCTACATCCTTGGGGACTTCTCTGTTCATTTTTCCCTTTTTTAAAATGTTTCCCTTCAAAACTCCAAAGGGTTAAGTTTTCGTTGTGTTCCTTTCTTCAAAATGTGGAGGTGAAAACACCCACAAAGAAGCTGAATGTCTTGGTCCCTAAGTGAAACAGGTTAGACAGGTTCCTCTATAAGGGGCTTTCCTGGGAAGGCGCAGGGTCCACGCCCCTGTGTCCTGGCTTCGCCTGTTCCGGCTTATGTATCTTTTCCTCTCGAGCAGCCCCTCCTAATGTCCTGCTTGCACTTGAGTCACTGTAGAAAAGCCTTAACCTTTCACTCTTTTGCTCCTGCTCAAAACACCAGCTGGTTCTTCTCACTTACCTCCCTGACGGGTGAGCCGTCTATGGTTGAATCACGGCGTGAGAAGACTCGCTTCCCTCTTCCCGTAGGACTTCAGGCAGGATGAGAGGCAGGATACAGCCACCCCGTCCTCCCACAAACCCACTGAACTGTCCCAAAGTCTATAAAAATCCATTCTCGCAATCCTAACTGGAGGCGTACTCTTTATTTAAGAGACATACGAGCAGGGCAAACCTCCTTGTTGGGATGTCTCTATTCATCCCACATGCCTGTTCCTATTTCCGTTCTATTATTTCATCTATTAATTTAGCAACCCAAGTGCTCCGTGAGTTATTTAGCAATTACTGGGGGATGCATGGGTCTAACGCAGACGGGGAGGAGGCTGACAAATGCCCATTAGCATCGGGCCCAGTAATGGCCCCATAATGCCCCCTTGCACTTAGCCAGATGAAAGCAGCTATATATTGTAAGGAATTTTAAAGGGTGTCACAAACCTTAATTAATTCTCCGTGCTCTGGGAGGAGAGTATTTACTCCCATTTGGGACTCCGCTGTGCCGAGACGGTCGCACGTCACCGTATGAACACCATCCATCCAGTTCACCTTATACTCCATAGAAGTGGTTTCAAGCACATGTGCAGGGAGCCGTTCGTTCCTTAAACAAATATTTATTACGTGTTAGCCACGTGCCAGGCACCGTGCTAGGCTGCGGGGAAGCCAAGCAGACACGGTCCCCGACCCAGTGGATCTGAGAGTCTCAGGAAGGAATTAACCGTTATGTAAATTCATTTCTTTAATGGAAAAAATCACGTCAACATCCTGCTGAGTGATACACAGGAAAGGGGTGGTCTGGGGTAGCCTGGGGTCTCAGAGAAGTCAGGCCTGAGTTTGACTGTATTACCCATTATCGATTCGTTCCCTGGCCCTATCAGACAACTTTCCTAACCTTTCTAAGGCTGTTTCCTCATCCAGTATGGTGTCCACCCCACAAGTTTGTAGGAAAGATCAAGTGACCCAGGGCATTGTGCCTGCCCCCCAAAACGCTAAGTGCTTGATAAAGGTGAGCAGTTATGGCTTTAAGCAGTATTGTCTAGTAGCCTCTCAAACTGGGGATTCATCACTCATCTGAGGGAACATGGTAAGTTAAACCTGTAAGTAGCTCTGGAATCCTCCAGAATTAAACGGACCCCTGAAGGTCTGATAAATGCAGTCGTGTCTAGAGTTAATACCAGGGATCTCGGCTAAGCCGCTGGAGACAGTGGCACCCACATATCCTCCTGCAGTGGCCTGGGGCTTTTCTGAGAGCAAGGAAGAGCTGGAAGAGAAAAGCACTGGGACCGGATCCTAACCAAAGCAGAAAGGACAGAGAATCCTGGCAGCCCTTTCCAAAGCCTGCCACCCGAGGCCCTAAAACACGGCCAGAAGAGTGCCTTCAACACAACAGCCGGGGGGAGGGCCAGCTCAGCCTCTGGCCCAATATTCAACGTTTCTATCAAGGGCTCGAATAAAGGCTGATCGGAATCTGTGTGTGCTACAAAGCTGGGACTTTATCTTATAGGCAATATGCTACATAATGGAATCGGCATCCCAGAAGACCTCCACCAGCTGGTATGGAAGGCTGAATCACACAACATGAAATGTAACAGAGATAAACATGAGGTCCTGCCCTGGGGGTCCAGCCACCATCTGGACAAACCCTTAATGGGGACGCAGGTGTGAATGCACCTGGCAGGTTTTCATTACCTACAAGCTCAATAACCGTCTACAGTGGAACGTTCGGATCATCTGTGGTTGTATTACTTGAAGTAGAGCTTTTTGAGCAAGGGAGGTGAAGTTTCTGTTAGAGGTCTGGGTGTAGTTCTAGTACATATAAGCACTCATGAGCATCACTGAATAAATGCAATCAAGGACAGAGACTTCCAAGTACACGGGTTGAGATCAAATTAACATGACAAAAAAGGACTGGAGGTCAGGGTACACTACAGGACTGCTCTTTCTAAATTCTTAAGAAACCATAAAAACAGCGGCCAGATGTGGGCCTGGCAATGGGTTGAACACGTTGCACCTAACACCTCAATCAGCCCCAATCACAACTCCACTGCCAGTTCCCCAGAACTGGGAATGAGACCCGGAGACTGACAGAGGTCAAAGGGCACTCTGCCCAAGGTCACCCATCTGGTGAGTGGGTGAATCAAGGCTATGATCTGGCTGAATGACTCCAGATTAGGCATGTTGACCAAGCTGCAAGGCGCCCTATGGAGCCATCCTTGGGTGAGGACTTACTAGAGAATACGGGAAAGGGATGGGCTGCCTGCTGGCCAGCACGGCCTGGGTCCTCCTCCTCTCCAGCGCCTGGCTCGGAGAATATTTAATTAGCACCTGCTGGAGAAACAAGTTACCGAACCAAGATAAACTGCAGAGCGACACAAGGAACTACTCCCTAGAGTGAGAATCGCCACGGTCCTCGATTTCGGAGACTGCCCTAACATAGTCCCCCCACAGAGTGGATGGAAACAACAGAATCATATTCTCTCTGGTTCTCACCGCTAGAGAGGGGAAAGTAGGGCAGTTCCCCCTCCAAAGGCTCTAGGGAAGAACGCTTCCTGGCAGTTTCCCGGTCTCTGGTGGCTGCTGGTCATGCTGCGGGCTCCTTGGTTTATAGCTGCGTGATTCCAGCTTCTGCCACAGTCTGCATGTGGCCTCCCACGCCCAGGTGCATCTCTTCGGGGTCTCTGCATCTCTTCTTCTAAGGACACCAGTCACTGAATTAGGGCCCACCCTAATGCAGGAGGACCCTGACGGAACTTATTACATCTGTTTCCAAAGAAAGTGACATTCACCTGTTCCGCATGCACATGAATTTGGGGGGGACACCGGTGGTTCAACCCAGGGCAATCACTGAATAGTGCGAGGCATGGTAGGAGCTGGCCAGGGCACAGTGCAACCCCAGGGATGCTCGGGCACAGTTTTAGAGTTTCATCGTGAGGACTTCGGCAATCAAATTAAGGGCTGATCTTAGATATCACCTTTGCGTTCAATAAACTTTTACGAATCCCGACTGGATTACCCAGCAGGAAATCATACGGTGGGACAACTCCAACAGGAGTTCCCTTGTTGGGGGCGGGTGTCTCAGAGCCCAGCTCCGAGGCAGATGTGCAAAGGTCTGCCAAAATGTGATCGAAAACGAAGTTTACTCTCACATGCTATGGAAGCATGGAGACTAAGGCAATGAAGTCAGCCTGCAGAGAAGACGGAAAAATAACTCAAGCATCCAACACGACCAGAGTTCTCCAGTCACACAGACTTGCCCCCCCTCCCCCAAGATTCCAACCTTCCTCCTTCTACTAATAGCACAGAAACCTCCTTTAAGAAACAACTTCTCCATTCTCAATGTGGCTGATTGAGTAGGATGACCCTGCCCACACTCCCAGGGTTTTTAGGCGGGTCAGGACATCCCATGGCTTTGTCTAAGCAGAGGCAAAGAGAAACAAAGGCACACAGGCCGGGGGTGGGGGTGCAGAAAAGTACTGATTCCACCACACTCTGTGCTAGAAGGATGTGAAGCTTGCAGCTGCTGGAACCATCTTGCAACTCCAAGGGGAGAATCTTGAAGTTGCCAAGAAAAACAGCAGATCCCGGGAATGGAGCCACTCACAAGAAGCATGGCCAAACGCTGGGTCCTGTTAGCATTCTTTATGTCCTGAATCAAACCGTACCTAAAGCCAGACTGCCCCACGGACGCTTCATCAGGGAGTGAACAGATACATTTTATTTTGCCGGAGCCGGCACGAACTGGATTTCCTGGCACCTCCAGCCAAAGGGCTCTGGATGGAAACAGCAGTCCAGCAAGCAACAACCGCCTCTCAGAAGTCAAAGAGGCAGAAAGAGTGGGGTGTTTTCTAGAAATGGTTGAGAATTTAGTGTGGTTGGTGAGTAAGAGAAGAGATGGCCGAGGCCTCACTGGAAGGGACCTTAGATCAAAAGCTGGGTTTGGGTTTCATCGTGGCGTTTTTATATCCCTTCCAATTCTGAAATTCTTTGGCTTTCTGAGCTGTGTTCCAGAAATCTTTGCAAAAGAAAGGAAACATTAGTCCAAGAGTAGCAGTCTTGCCTGAATTACTGCCTTAGGTCCTAATGTGCCTGCTGTTGGGCATTTTATCTGTATCCATCAATCTGCAGGGAAGATGGGAGTCAGGGGTAAAAATTACTACCCTGACTGCTGGGCGCAGGCTCCCTGGGTGTGCTGATCACACTCCTTGGCAATAACCCTCACAGGTGGCGGGAGCTGCACCCCTGTGGCCAAGTCTCTCTCTAGCCTCAGATACTTGCAATTCAGTCATGCGTAAAGATGCCAAAAACTTCCACCCTTGGGCTCCAGGGCATTGCTAAGCATAGGAAACAGTCGCCTTTCATGGGCGCGCCGTTCCCAAGCTCCATACTGGTCTTAGTGGTTGTGACAAACGAGGGGTGAGGGGCCCAGAGATTGCCAGCAGTGCCTTCCGCCCACTCCACAGAGGGTATGCGGGTACAGGTGACTGTGCCCAGAGATGCCATGAGGTCTGCAGAGTGAGCGTGGACACGCAGGCTGGACTGGGCATTTGGATGCCGAGAGACCGCATGGTGGTCTCATTAATGCCCCATGACGAATGCCACACAGAAGAGACAGTGCCCCCTCCCTCCTCTAATAGGACCAAGTAAAAGGGTAGCAAGGCTGCCAGACCCCCAGGTGTCCAAAAAGCAATAGCAAGAACCAGGGAAAATTTTTAAACAAAAGTGAAATTACAGAAGAGTTAGCTTTCGTTATCTGGTTCTTTCTTTGCTTGACAGTTATCTGTCTAATTCTCTGAAATGCAGGGTCTATAAGAGCGGCTTATTTAATGATAACAAACTGGTAAGACAACAAGGGGTCTACAAAGGGTCGGGCAGTATTGTGTGAGTGCACCACAGGCACGTGCGTATCAGTGTGTCTGATCCTCAGTAATCCCATGAGGTAGGTACTATCATTGGCCCCACATACAGATGAGTAAGCTGAGGCAGAGGCTGGATAAGCTGCACAAGGTCAGTCAGCTGGTGTCTGGCAGAGCCAGCATTTGAACTCACAACAAACTGGCTCCAGAGTCCAAGTTCTAATTAGGGCTATGCCCAACCTGCCTTCCCACTGCCCAGAGCATTCGTTCGAGCAGCAGCTCCATCCCAGGTTCATTTCCGGGTGTTAGGGACACAGCTATGAATAAAAAGAATCAGGAGTTCATGCAGCGTTTGCCGGGTGGATGACCAGGTGGACGTGTGGATGGATAGCGGGCTAGATGTACTGATGGGTGGGTGAGGAACAAGGTAGGATTCAGAAACGTGGAAAGGCTCTGCTGACTATCATGAGTGAGTGAGTCATCCGTAAGAGGCTGGATCTGTCTTCCGCAGCTTTTCTTCCTGTATTTGACAGTAATTTGTCAGTGGAATGCACGCAGGCCCCAGGACCAGAAACCTGGCTCTATCCTTTTAACATCCATGTGATCCAGAGCAATTCACTTAACCCACCCCCCCCAGACCAGTCTCCTCACTTATAAAATGAGAATAACCCCAGCTACTCACAGTTGCTGGGGATTAAATGTTATTTGCTATTGTTTGGAGCCTGGTTCAAACATCTCTTTTCTGCAGCTCTCAGTTCAATTCAGTTCAACAAAATGTTTATGAAATGTGTCCTTTTTGCAGACACTGTGCTGAGGGTAAGGCTCCAACACCGAATTAGACAAATGCAGCTCAAGGAAATTTTAGTTTAGGGGAAAGACAGGAAAAAAACAAACATGTATTGTAAGTGCTCAGGGAAGTATGGGATGGTAAGTGGGGGTTAGATGGGGGGGGTTAGATGGGGGGGGTTAGATGGGGGGGTTAGATGTGGGG
>NC_081567.1:18922035-18985386 GCF_022355385.1 Mustela nigripes
GGGGGGGGATTAGCCTGTCCTCCTTGATGCCCCACAGCACTCCCCTGGGCTGGCGATCACTATACGCATCTGCCGCCTGTTAAACGTGGCTCTTACAGAGATGCCCATGCAACCCTGAAAGAGGAATCCGTTGCACCAAATGGACGTATGAATGGATAGGAGGAGAAAGGTGGATGGATGGATGACGGATGGATGCGTGGGTGGTCGGATGGGCGGTCGGATGGGCGGGTGGGTGACAGATGGACATGTGGGAGGTGGATGAAGGCACGGGTCGTTGGATGGGTGAGTGGGTGGATGTGTGGACAGATGGGTAGATGGATGCACGGACGGACGGGTGGATGGAAGGAAGTCAAAACAATGGTCCACACAAGAATAGCCAGGACTTCGCAAGAGCCACGGCCAGAAGCAAAACCCAGTCCATGCTGAGCTTATGTCCACGTATTTAAAAAACTGGACAGAAGGAACAGGAGCATCGGGGACAGATCTGGGGCAAAGCCAGAAACTGGGATAATACACAGAAGTTGGAAAAGAGGGCCCAGCTGCAGGAGACTGCACCAGCAAAAAGGTCTCTTGGGATAGCAGGACCCAGAGGATCAGGTGTGGCATATCACAAGGACAGTCACAAATGTCCCTTAGAGATGCACCTCCTCATGATAGGACTCTATGGCTCCTGTCATTAAGATGAGCTATAACTCATCTACTCTTTGTATCTGCCCTTGCCCACACGACTTGTCTTGGTCAATGGGACATCACCATGGTCAGAGGCTGAAAAGCACTTGTACATTGGAGTTTGCTCTCATTCTGCTTTGGGAACCCTGTGCCCACTGCTCCATGAACTGCCAGGCTCACTTAGCCTGCTACACGGCTGAGTCACTCATGCCTACTGCCCCAGCTGACAAAGAGCCAACAGTCAGACCTGAAAGTCCCAGAACAGGCTGTCTCTGCTGTGTTGGCCCCCACCGGGAAGAGCCATCCCACTGGCCATGACGGGACAGGATCACTTCTACCATTTATATCAGCAACTCTGGGGTGGTGGGAGGGAAAGCTCACTGAAATACAGGGGGCCGTGAAGAGCCAGACCCACTCCAGCAGAATGGTCAAACCAGCTCGTGTGGATGAGGCCCCTCCTTTCTATCCACCAATCCTCGGCGCAGAGATATCTTCGGCAAAATCCCTTCTCACAGTGGGAGCACATGAGCCAACCACTCTCTGGAATCTGGGAGCCAGTACGCAGGCATGTATTTATCCCACTGCTTTTTTAACCACTGAATAATTTACTCCACAAGCAATCATGGTGCACCAGTATGGCTTAGGCTCTGCAGATAAGGTGGAAGGCAAGACAGACTGCGGCTGTGGCCCTCCGCGGTGCGCGACCTTATCAGGGGCTGGGATGGGGTTCTGATTTTGAGCCGGAAGAGGGCTTGGAGCAGGAATGGAGCGACAACCGTGACCTGGCCTGACTCTGGGCCTTTAGCCAAAGAAATCCACACACATGCGGCCTGACAGCTCCCAGTACGGAGGAATTACCGCTCTTCACTCTGTGGGTAAGAGGACAGACTCTGGGGGGAGCCGCGTGGCTCAGATGTTTAACTATCTGACCCTTGATTTCGGCTCAGGTCACAGTCTCAACGTCATGGGATCCAGCCCCGCGTCAGGCTTGGTGCTGGGCATGGAGTCTGCTTGAGAGTCTCGCTCTCCCTCTGCCTCCCTCCTCTAGCCACGCGTGCATGTGTGCACTTTCTCTTTAAAAAAAAAAAAAAAAAAGGACAGACTTTGGAGTCCCACTGTCTGAGTATCTGAGTCTGAATTCAAGACTTACTATTCATGTCCGTGAATGTCTCCATCCTTCAGTTTTTTCTGTTTAAACCTGGGATTTATACGTGTTGCTACTTCCCAGGGCAGTTGCAAACACTGACGATATATGACCTATCACAGGGGAATACCTGGCTCACCATGGGGGTTTAGGTTACTATCCTCCTGCCTTGCTCCTGATCCCACTCTTACTTCTCACTCTATGAGGCTTTTTTTTTTTTTTTTTTTTTTTTTGCCCCAACCTGGATTTGCATTCCCCCATTTAGATCTGGGCACCCTCTCTGAGGAGGCCAAGAAAATACACCTCTTAAATGCCAGGCCACAGGGGGCGTCACTGACGGGGAGCTCTGGCACGAGGACTCTCCACTGGCCCGCCCAGATTCCTTTTACAACTGTGTCTGCAACCAATTCTCCCCAAATGTCTCCTTCACCTCCTCCCCGGGCGTCAGGCCGCCACTACAGTCTGAACACCCTCCCTGCCATTCCCACCTGGCTCCCACTTGTCCTCCACATTCTCCCCAAAACCTCATGTGTCTCTCATCCTGTATTGGCATTGGCTTCTGCTCCTTGGAGGACCCCCAGCACACTCTGACACTGAGTCCTACCTGCCCTTCTTCTGATTTCCTCTGCTTATTGCTACCACAGGCAATATCCTCCCAAATGGCCAGACTTTAAGATCTAGAGAACCTTTCTTTTCCTGAAACAGGAAAAAGAGCCAGCTGTCTCCCCCACCCCATGTCCTTTCGCCTCTACCTTAAAATACAGCCAGAACCCACCCATGTCCCCCACGCTAGCACCTCGGTCCCGCACACCATTCTTTCTTGCTTGTACCATTGCAGTAGTATGCTAGCTGACCTCCCCGTCGCTTCACAAGTCCTTCTTCACCCTACTGCACTAAAACAAAGTGATCCCATCAAGGCTAAGTCAGATGATGGAGCGCTTCTGCTTAATGTCCTCTAACAGATTCCCACCTAACTCAGACCAAAAGCCAAAGTCCTAGCAAGGCCACAAATGGCCCCTCCGTGACCTGCTCCAACCTGCCAACTGGCTCATTCCACTAGATCTACATTGGCCTCTTTTCTTGTTCTGGGGCTCCCCTCTTCAGGTTTCCTCATTGATGCTGCCCCTCTATAAAGCTCTTCCTGACGACAAGCATTTGATTTCGCTCCCTGGCTTTACCCGAGTGCCACCTTGTTAGCAAGGCCCTCGCTGGTTACTCTACTGAAATTCCAAACCTCCGCTCCCCACCCCTTTCACTATTTTGGTTTCGGTTTCCTAACACTCCTCACTAGGTAACATAGTTTGCCTTTGACTTATTTCTTCTTTCCCCAGGAGAATGCAGGTTCCACGACGGGGGTAATTTTTGTTTGCTGTTGTATCCACGGTAGCCTAGAGTGTGGTGCCTGGCGCGGACCGAGGGGAGGGAGGGAGGGACGGACAGAGCGTTCGAGAGAGAACAGGACGGAGGGACGGAGGGGAGGGCGGGAAGGACAGAGGGACAGAGGGTTGAGGCGAGGGGAGGGAGGGGTGAAGTGGGGGGGGCGGGAGGACGCAGGGTGGGCTGGAGGGTGCGCGGAAGATGAGAGGAGGCAAGGAGAGAGAAGGGATGAGAAGGGGCTGACCAGGGGCTGGAAATGCCACAAGGCTCAGCAGGGAGAAGCAACCTGCCATCGGCCACGGACACGAAATCCGCAGACTTACCCAGAAAACATCCTGCCCTCATTTCACTAAGTGACCCTTTCGGGCCCTGACTTGAGCGGGATAATGGAAGATCGGATAGGCTGCGACTTCTACTCACTAGTATCCCAAAGGGGGACATGAACACTCCAGAAGGCCCGATACTTTAGCGTCAGAGATCTGAACCCTGGTCCTGTGCAGTCTTGGCCAAGTGACTGAGCCTTCTTTTCTTTACCTCTAAAGTTAAGATAATTTATTTATATAGGAAGATGACCACAACGATGTTCTAAGAAATAAGATGACCTTACATCAAGGGCCTAGCAGAGTCTGGGACTTCATAAGCGCTAGTATGACTCCTAGAGACAATTTCTTTGGTGTCTCAGTTTCCCCACTTGGAAAGCCCACCTACTAATGGGAGTTTCTGGGAGAACCACATTGGTTGACGCCAGGCTCAGACTGAATGATCCGGTAAATGTCAGCCATGGCACCGGCTGTGCTGCTGAAGAGGACCCGCTCTGAGGACCTGAGGCCTCGAAGGTTCGCCACCAAAAGCCACCAAACTACGGGGCCCTCCCTGTAATGCTGAAGGGTCCACTTCATAGTCACCTAGTTTGCATCTGAGAAACCAAGTCCCAAAGAGGTCAAATAACTTGCCCAGAGCCCCCAAGCGTACGGGTGGCAAAGCCAGTGCTGAACCCACGATGAGAGGGAGGCCCCCACCACCTTCCACACCTCTCGCTGCTCCCCAGATCCCAGAGGCCACCGTGATCACACCCACGCTGCAGGGAGTGGGGTGCCCCAGCCTGTCCTTCCGTACTCCCACTAAGAGCCGGCTTTTCCTGCACCATCCGGACATTCTCCTGCTCCAGGGGAATCTGTACTCTCACACCAGTACTGTGGTTTCCCCACAGGGAGCAAATCACCAGCCTGGTCCCCCGGGCTGTGACGCAGATAAATGCAACCCCCCCGCCACCACGACCCGGAGCAAATGGCTGCATGTGAGGCAGCTTTCCTTTCACTCCTCGCTGATAGCCCAAGAACCTTCAGATTATTCTTACATTAAACAACAGTAAACTAAGAATTCCAAAGGTACAGGGAAGAGAGAAGTACACACAGACGCACGCACACACAGGCAGTGTACACACACACTGTATGCCACAGGGATTCTTGGAGGCTGTGAGGCGGACAAAGACAAAAGGAACGTCATCCTACTGGTGAACCTGTCTACACACAGATTTTTTTTTTTTTAAGATTTTATTTATTTATCAGAGAGAGAGAGGGGGAGAGAGCGAGCACAGGCAGAAAGAATGGCAGGCAGAGGCAGAGGGAGAAGCAGGCTCCCTGCCGAGCAAGGAGCCCGATGCGGGACTCGATCCTAGGACGCTGGGATCACGACCTGAGCCAAAGGCAGCTGCCGAACCAACTGAGCCACCCAGGCGTCACACAGATTTTTGCATCTGCTTTTCTCAGACAGACAGAGGCCCTGTTTATTAACCCTAGCGTCCCTGCAAAGAACGGTGGGGGCAGGCCACAGCCAAGGGTCACAAGGGCACTCTCTGCTTCCCTCGATTCCAGACCAGTGGACAGTCCATCCCCACACTTGCTCTTGAAGGCAATTACTCACAAGGAGCTTAGCTTCCACATGAAATGCTCAGTTTTTCTTCTGTTTGTTTGAGTTCTGAACCTTTCAAAGTGAGGGCTCAACCAATGGTCTGTTTGTGAAATATTTTCTTCTCCCACTTAAGCAGTGGATGCATTTCTTGTTCTTCGAAAACAACCCTGAAATCTAGCAGACTGCTGCCCTGTGTCAAGGTGGTCCTGGGCATCTGTGGCAGGCTGATCCAAGGACATCTGCTATCGGGACTGCGGACTCCTACGGAGGGAAGGGGAAGGAGAAGAACAGAAAAGCAGGTTGTGCTGCCTGCTGTTCCTTCCGGATTTAGTATCTCACAATGAATCTTCAATCTGGGGGGAAAAAAAAATCAGCTTTTTGGCAGAGAAGTCACCATAGCCGCCGAAGTTTTAAGTCTGTTCCATTCCCTTTGCAGGATTCCAAGGCAAGTGGCTGGGGCCTGGTGGTTTTCACCGTGACAGCAAGCATCTTCGCTCAGGTGGGAGGCAGGCAGAGGTAGAACGGTGAGGAGGCAGGGGAAGATTCGGACTTTGTTATACGTGTGTATCTGTAGACACCTCCTCCCAGGGTCCCCACTCGCTTATTGTCTTATCTCAAAGGAACACTCTGAAGGAGGAATATACGTACCTACATCTCCATACTTCCCTGACTCAGTTTACCTACCTTCCCACCCACCCATCTATTATCTATTTATCTGCCTATTTTACAGCCGAGTGAACCGACTGAGCTCCTGGGACGACATGTCAGGCTCCATGAGCTGCAGGCACTCACGTGGACACAGGGGAGGACGGATTAACTCAGCTCCCCGCTGCGACTGTCCTTCATCAGGACCCCACCGACTCAGTCATTCCTGATCTTGACTATAAATGGTGTCACTCCACCGGCATTCACGGAGCACCTGTGATCTGCCAGCCCCGGTGGCCACTGAGTCCGTGTTGTCAAAACCCCCAGAAAAAAATGCCTTAGTAGTTCTGTGAACATCGAGCGATTGTGTGTGTGTGTGTGTGTGTGTGTGTGTGTGTGTCTATACTGAAGGTGCCAATCTGAAACAGAGGGATTACGCTGTAGCAGAATGTTTGGCTAGATTAAAGGATTCAGTCTTACTAACAACACGGGATCCTAAAACCATGCAGGGAGAGCTATGGAGACACCAGATTCTCCTCTCAGGAAGAGTTCCCAGCCCAGGGCTTCTGCTCGTTTCTCCTCTTCCAGCCCGGGCCAATCAACAGCACAGGAGAAACAGCAGCACTGGCTCCTCCTCTCCACAGGTTCTAACTTCCCCATTCCTCTCCTTCCCCCGCCCCTCCCCCACCACCCTCCTCTGCGAATCCTCCTTGAGCCTTCAAGGAATGTCCTAATCTCACCACTGTTCTGTAAGCAGGACCCCAGAACCCAGGGCGGACATTAGGTTTATGGTTTGAGAGGTCTTCTTTACTCTGAGTGGACAGTGGGATTTTCAGGATGGATGGATGGACTTACTCTGAAGTTGGTTTTAACTCTACTAAAGCCTGTATGACCGGGATTGGAGGGATGAGCCTTCCTGGAGACTGGGGTTCCCTAAAGATGTACAAATGAAGATGAGGTTCACAGAAGCCAATGGGATGATGTTCTGACTATTCAAATTCCTCAACAAGATCCTAGTATGTGGAAGAAGGAACCCGACTGCCTCCTCAGCAGGAAATGCCACCTTGACTGTGTAAGGAGAAGTCATCTTGGGCGCCTGGGTGGGTCAGTCATTAAGTGGCTGCCCTCGGCTCAGGTCATGATCCCAGGGTCCTGGGATCAAGCTCTGCATTGGGCTCCCTGCTTGGCAAGGAGCCTGCTTCTCCCTCTGCCTGCTGCTTCCCCTACTTGTGCTCTCTCACTCTCAAATAAATAAATAAAATCTTAAAAAAAGAAGAAAAAAAGGAAATGCTACCTTAACGGTATAAGAAAAAGCCATTTCAGGGCACCTGGTGGCTCAGCTGATTAAGCATCTGACTTGGGCTTGGGTGGTGATCTCAGGGCCCTGGGATTGAGGCCCACTCCTGGTCCCACCGGGCTCCATGCTTGGGGATGGGGGGCGAGGGGGGTGGGGGGGTCTGCTTCTCCCCCTCCCTCCATCTGTCCCCCTGCTCGTGCTCTCACTCTCCCAAAACATCAGTAAAATCTAAAAAAAATAAAATAAAATAAAAAAATAAGCTCTCTTAGCACTAGGCAAGTCTGCAGGTCCATGAATGATTTAGAAATACAAGTAAGCACACGTGTATGTCATAGATGAGACAAACAACCGCTGTTACAGGATGAACTATGCACCCCCCCCCCCCCCCCAAAACTTCGTATCTTGAAGCTCTAGACCCAATACCTCAGAATGTGACTGAATTGGGAGACAGTGCCTTTAAGGAGGGGACTAAACTGAACCGAGGCCATCAGCATGGCCCTGAATCCAATGTGACTGGTGTCTTCATAAGAAGAGAGGAGAACACTCAGAGATACACCAGGGGCATCACGCCCAGAAGAACGACCATGTGAGGCGGTGGCAAGAAGGCAGCCATCTGCAAACCAAGGCGGGGGCTGGGGGAAGGGGTGAGAACAATCCTGCTGACATTTTGGTCTTGGGCTTTTGGCTCCAGAACTGTGAGAAAAGAAATTTCTATTGTTTAAGCAACCCTGTCTGTGGTATTTTGTTACGGCAGCCTGAGCAGACTAATACATTGACACGTTGGGTAAAATGAGGTTGCACTCTAGGAAGTTTTTACACACAAAGCATCCACGTTCAGGTGACTGTAAGGAAAGAGATTTTTATTTTTATTATTTTTTTAAAGATTTTATTTATTTCTTTGAGAGAGCGAGTGAGTGAGCATGAGCAGGGGACGGGCAGAGGAAGAAGGAGAAGCAGATGCCCAACTAAGCATGGAGCCCTACGAGAGGCTGAGATCATGACCTGAGACAAAAGCAGAGGCTTAACACACTGAGCCACCTGGGCACCCCAAAGGAAAGAGATTTTTAAACAACTAGTGATCCAAATTAAACGTTTTTTTCCAGGAAAATATACTATATAACATCTTTCTGTAAAATCTAAACAATGTTTAATTCCAGTGGATGACTTAAACTTTTAAACCAAGATTGAGTTGTTTCTTTTTAATACAATTGGTCAAAACCACAAGACTTTTAGAGTATTAAAAAAAGAGAGAGAGAGACTTGAGACTTTCAGAGTCTCGTAATGGAGAATACCACCGTGTGATTGTAGAAGAGAAAAATCTTAAATAAGACCCAAGGTGCTGGATTCATAAAAGTAAAGAATAATAAATTTCATTCCATTAAACTTAAGAAGTTGTATACATCATAAAACATCATTAAGAGAGAGAAATGTCAAGCCACACACTGGGAAATATACTTCAAACACATAAAACTAACAAAGAATTCATACCCAGGATAAACACATCAGTAAGAAAATGGACTACATGATTTTTTCTAAATGAGTCAAATGCTAGATCATATAACACAAAAAAAGAAATCCAAATAACCAAATAAATAAAAGAGAGAGAGTGAAGAAAGGGTCCCCAACTTCATTAGAATCAGAGAAATGCAAAATCAAAACCACCACAAGCTACCACGACACATCTTTGGCAAAGAGGAACAATTTGAACAGTATCAAAAATAAGCAATACGAGGCAACAGCAGTAACAGCCAAACACGGAGGGCGGGAGTAAAAATCAAGAGAACCACTTTGTCAAGCAGTTTGGCATGATTCACCGAAAATGAAGACACAAATACCCAATAATTCAGCATCTCTCCTTCTGGAGAAACTCACGCACGCACGCCCCAAAATCCAAGAGAAACTCATGAGCACACACACCGAATGCAGGTGCGAGAACCTTCACAGTTACTGTGATCTAATAAGAAATAGAGACTTTGGTCTTCATCCTTGGCTCCTGGCATCCCCAGCTCCTAAAATCTTTGTAGATTCCTAAGTGACAAAGGAAGTAGGAGCATTGTTTGTTCTACCATTTTGGTCTTTGACCCTAGTTCCTGACACAGAACTCCTAAACCCCCAGGGAAATTCCTAGGTAACAAGAACAGCTTTTCTTTCTAATGAGGGTGACTCGAGTAAAACCCCTGCGTCCCGCCAGGAGGTCCCGACATGTAAAGAAGAGATAGAGAGATGGATATGATGTAACTCACTTGATCTTTATTGGGACGAGGTCCGCAACACTATCGTGGTCCGGTCACGGTCCACTGAAATTGTCACGGAGAAGGAGACGTTGCCTCACAATAATAGACAGAGAGGTCACCGCAGAAGTTGAGACTGAGAGCCAGCGAGTGGTCGGCAACGAAACTGTCGGGGCGTCGGTAACACCGGCGATGACGTCCTCCCGACAGGGAACTCGCTTCACCTCAGTCCAACCCGATGCCTCTTTATATACTGTGCTAGGTCTCCTTCGAAAACACATTACATCACTTATTTTTCTCATGCTTGCACATCAAAAACACACACATGTCAAAAACATTTTTTGGTCTTTACGATATCGTATAAGTAAAAAATGTTTACAACTTTTTGCTCCACGCTAATCTTATCACTGCACGCATATGGTTTAGGCTCACTTGCTATGTGGTTAGTTTGCAACTTGTTTCTGTTTTTCATTTAGTAGGAGTTTGCTCTTACTATATATTATTTACTTATTCATATATGTATTACACTTTATTTATTAAAGGTTCGTACTCACTACAGAGGGGATTCCTGATGGGCCCCTAGACAGCTCCTGGGTGAGGACTTCTGATGTTGTGATTCACTGTAAGAAATGTATTTCGTTTCATTCCCATTTCTAGCATAGAGCTCCTAAAGCCCTTAGAATTTCCTAAGGGGAGGGGTCTTTGTATGTAAATGGGGTGACACAGGAATGGCACCTAAGGATGGGGAGACTGGAGGCCGCTGAGGGCAGATATTCACAATAGCAACCATGCAGTTCTGTCTTATTTTCCAGGTTGAGGAAATGTCATCAGAGAAATAAGACCACTTAGCTGTTTAAAGCAAAGTCCTAGGAAGACCAGATCAGAAAAACTGGGCCTTGGTTTTCTCAACTATAAAATGGACATGAGTATGCTGTTACCCTACCGTACAGCCATGAAGACAATACATGTGGAACAGTCTTGATAGAACAGGCCTGGCTTTGCCTATTGATCCCCAAAAAACCCATTTTTTATTTTTTAAGACTGATTTATTGATTTGAGGGGTAGAGGAGCAGAGGCGGAAGGAGAGAGAAAAATCCTCCAGCGGAGCATGGAGCCCAATGCAGAGCTTGATCCCAGGACCCCAAGATCATGACCTGAGCCAAAATCAAGAGTCAGATGTTTAACTGAGCCATCCAAGTGCCCCCAAAATGCATTTTTAAAACAGTAAGTTCAAAAAGCCAAGAAAGTGTGATCTATGGGAGGAAAATGTTGGGAGTGACCCCTGTGTTGTGGGAAATGATGTGCAGAGCACCGGACATATTCAGACCTAAAATAACCAAATACAAAATACTGCAAGGCCCTGGGCTACTCTCAAGTTAAAAACCTCTAGAGTTACAGAAAGAACAGCTAGTCAGAAAGAGAAAAGACACACACACAATGTTCAAAGCTCTATATAAGGAAGAACTACTAAAATCATATGAGAATGGTAGGTAAAATTTATACCGCCAATCTTAAAAATCCATGCAAAATGAATGACTTCGTCAGAAAATATAAGTTACTGAAATTGACTCAAGAAGAGGTAGAAAACTCGAATAGACCAATAACCATTGAAGAAATTGGAAATGCTGTCAAAAAAGTACTCAAAATGAGGTACCAGTGAAAGCAATTTGGGAAGAGCTATTAAAATTAAAAACACACATACCTTTCAACTCAGAAATTCCACTCCTGGGAGTCTATCAGACAGAAATGAAAGCACCCGAACCTACGAAATGTGTGAGGGTTGGTCATGCAGAATCATTTGTAGAAGCAAAAAAGCAGGGAACAAAGTGCATACTTGACCACGGAAAATCATGCACTCGTTAAAGAAAAAAAAACTAGATTTTTATCAGCTGATCTGCACAATGTATTGACAGTGAAAAAGGCAAGAAGCAGAGAAGCACATTGTTTTCCAGGTTTTGCGGAACAATAATCAAAATAATCCCCTGTGTTTGTGTGTACGTGCACGCCCGCACACATGTATTTGTCTAATTTTATTAGCATAGAAAAGGCTGCAGCGAGCTATGTACCAGGCCATAAGCCCTGGTTATAGAGTGTTGGGGAAATGAGCTGGGAAGGAAAGCAGAGGGAAGGTTAAAAAAAAAAAAGAAAAGAAAAGAAAGGAGTTCAGCAAAACAGGAGAAACAGAAGATTTCATGTAAATCAATGATTCCATGATAAAATGTTTTCATGCTATAACTCCTTTTATGTATAATTATATAAGTATCTTTTTGAATATGCATATGTCTGCTTGTCTGTTTTGTGTACATTCATGAGCACCAGAAGTGAAAGTAAAAACACAAAAACAAAAACAAAAACAAATAAAAGACACCCCCGCACCCATGCTTTTCACAGACTTCTGCCAAACCTAGGGGTGTCTGGGTGGCTCAGTGGGTTAAAGCCTCTGCCTTCGGCTCAGGTCCTGATTCCAGAGTCCTGGGATCCAGTCCTGCATCAGGCTCTCTGCTCAGCTGGGAGCCTGCTTCCTCCTCTCTCTCTGCCTCTCTGTCAAATAAATAAATAAAATCCTTAAAAAATTTTAAAAAAGACTTCTGCCAAACCTTTAAGATACAATAAAGCCCTAAAACTGAGAAGGCACAAAGTCGCTCTGCTAGTTCTGTGAATCCTGAAGACAAAGCTGTACAGACACAAGACACAGGCTGATGAAAAACTAGAGCCCAGTCCCACTAACAGACAGAAGCAAACTCTGAGCCAATCCTATCCAGAGTGTACAAGAGTCATACATCTTGACCAAGCAGGGCTCACACAAAAAATGTGAAGACACTACAGGTTTCAGTTCCAGCATAGAAAAAGATTGAAAGTTATTACTTCCATCCTTCCAACAAGAAACAGTTGAAGAGATGGAAAATCGGTGACTTTTCTTGGCTCCATGAAGGAACTAGGGGGCAAACCTCCACCTTGTAATCCGCAGAAACAGGTGAATTCACAGAGTTACGGTCAAGGTCTACTCACCTAGAGCTACAGACGTAGACACACCTAAATGATCACTTTGACAGGTTGCTGGAGGCCAGGTGTGGACTTGTGTGCCACTGAGACACTCCTGGGGACCCTAGTCTTAGGGTGTCCCCGATTCTCTGACACCGACGGGGCATAGCACGATTCAGTTCTGACACCACCCAGAGTTAGTGCAGACCCTGTAGGTTAAAGGGCTTAGTCCAGCAAGACTGCTCCACTTCAAAGGCCAGCCACAAATGGGGCACCTGGGCTATTTCTGCCTAGCGAACTACAAATCTGGGGGTTCTCCTGACTGCCCCCTTAGATCCTATAATTTATCAGAATGACCCACAAAACTCAGAAAAATACTTCATTTACATTTACCAGTTCACTATAAACAGTATACCTCAGGAACAGCCAAATGCAAGGAAGGCACAGGACAGGACACGTGGTCCCCATGACCTCTCTGGGCTGCCACCCTCTCAAGTGCATCAGTGTGTTCATGAGCCCAAAAGCTCTCAGAACCCCACTGTAGTAAAGGGGTGTTTGTGGAGGCTTCATAACACCGCTGTCATTGGCCACGGGTGACTGAACTCTTCCCTCCAGCCAGCCATCTCTCCCCGGAGATCGGAGATCGGCGATAGGAGGTGTGAGGGCAGATCCAACCTTCTAATCAGGACTTTGTCTTTCTGTAACCAGTCCCCACCCTGAAGCTACCTCCTGGGCCCCAGTCAGGAGTCATCTCATTAGCATACAAAAGGTAGTAAATTCCACGGATCTGGGGGCCTCTGTGCCAAGAACTGGGGGCAAAAGAGCAAATATTTTT
This sequence comes from Mustela nigripes, assembly GCF_022355385.1. Lineage (NCBI taxonomy): Eukaryota > Metazoa > Chordata > Mammalia > Carnivora > Mustelidae > Mustela > Mustela nigripes. The sequence goes on from NC_081567.1 coordinate 18,935,127, forward strand.
TTTACTACCATAGGGGCTCCCCCAATACATTCGAAGGTTTTACCTCCAGGAACCCCATCAGGTTTTCACACTGAAAAGAAGTGCAAAGGAAGATCAGCTTGTGGCTTTTGTTGGGGGAGAAGGGAGAAGAATCAGCAGCCATGCAGAAGAGCCCAGAGTCTTCTCCAAGACAAAGGACCACTCTCCAGAGGATGAAACCCTGGTTGTTTTATCCCACCTGGAGGAAGGGCATTCCATCACTCTAGAAACTTGAAGGCCCTGGCAACTACAGCCACAGCAAACATTAAACACAGCCCAGCCCATAGCCATGTTAACATAAAACTTCACACTGAAGGTCTATTTATCTCGGTTCCTATAACCCAATAGATCACATCCAACTTTCAACAAAAAATTATGGGGCACGATAAAGGGCAAAGAATGAAAGGACTGATCGACTTCGGGGTTTCTATTCAGTGAATTTACTGTATCACAGATCAAGAACACATTTGTATGATCATTCAAACAGACAACAGAAAAGCATTTCCACTATTACTTTATTTATTTGAAAGAGAGAGCACGTGTACCAGTCAGGGAGGGGTGGAGAGGACAGAAGGAGCAGGAGAGTGAGAATCAATCCCAAGCAGACTCCATGCTGAGCTCAGAGCCTGATGTGGCGCTCAATCCCACAGCCCCGAGACGGGACCTGAACTGAAATCAACAGTGAGACGCTCAACCATCTAAGCCACACACGTACCCATTTCTGCTTTTTTAAAATGAAAACTATTTCCCAACTCACGAAAGTGTAGCTACCAAAAACCTAAAATAAATGCCAGCATGGGGCACCTGGGTGGCTCAGTGGGTTAAGCCTCTACCTCTGGCTCAGGTCATGATCCCAGGGTCCTGGGATCAAGTCCCGCATCGGGCTCTCTGCTCAGCAGGGAGCCTGCTTCCCTCTCTCTCTCCACCTACTTATGATCTCTCTTGCTATGTCAAATAAATAATAAATAAATCGATATATAAAATTTTTTTAAAGCCAACATAAAAAATACTTTCAGCAAAGACAGGAAAAGACAAAATTCTGATATCATATAACATTATTCTAGAGTTTGAAAAAAATACAACAAGGCACGTAAAGGAGGAGAAAAGAAAAGATGAAACAGACACTATTAGTGTAAGGTATGATTTGTTACCTGGAAAAGTTAAGAAAATCAACTGAAAGATTATGCTAACTAATATTAAAATCCAATTAGGTGGCCAGATACTTTATAAATACACAAAAGTTGTTTCCTCAGTTGCACATAAAGAACAGTAAATCAAAAGGATTAATTGAGAAGATATATCTTCTTCAAGCAAATGAGATACATAAGAAAAAATAGGCAAGACAAATATAAAGAAAATTGTATACATATTTGGCAGTATCTTAAATTTTATGGAAGAATCTGTAAGATCTGAATAATCAATAGAGCAAGTATTTAAAATCTCTCCCTAAATGTATCTACAAGTTCAGTGCTCTATCAATTAAATTCTCAGCAATTTTTTAACAAAAATTAAAAAGCTATCTCTAAGAAAATATTTTTTTAAGGTTTTATTTATTAACTTGAGAGAGAGAGCATGAGGGACAGAGGGAAAGGGAGAAGCAGACTCCCTGCCCAGGAGGGAGCCCGATGTGGGACTCCATCCCAAGATCCTGGGATTGTAACCTGAGCCAAAGGCAGCAGCTTAACCTACTAAGCCACCCAGGCGCCCCTGAAGAAACTATTTTTTTTTAATAATAAAAATTGTTTAAAAAAAAAAAGCAGTGAGCAACATACGTTGTGCTATCAAAAAAATATAAGGAAGCTTTAAAAAAAAAGGCAATTAGGTAACCAAAGTCATTTAACAGGTTGTGTTGCAGTTGTATAAACAGAGAAGTAGATTAGCAAGACACAGTTGAGTTCAGAAAGAGAATCATGACTTAGAGGAAACTTTGTATACCAAAGAGGTGGCACTGGACTTCAGAGTAGGAGAAGTAGTAGTAGAACCAATGTTGAAAGCTAGAGTTGGGACAAATGACTATATATTTGGAAAACTTAAATGATACGCATCCTTCACACTGCACACAAAAAATTAAACTGCAGCTGAATTAAGGATCTGAACATTAAAATTTGATTAAAGAACAATACAGAATTAATACTTTTAAAATCTTAGGAGGGGATAAAGCAGTAATCAATGAACAGTAGAAAGAATCAATAAAAGAAAATACTGGTTTTATCCTGTGATTAACTTAAAACATCTGTTTGACAGAAGACTCTAGAAAGAAAATTACATGATCATGGCAAGTTACATTCTGTAAGATATTATTTGCATCCCATATGATAGACATAGGATTGAAATCCAGAGTATTTCAAGAACTCCTACAACAGATTTTTGAAAGAAATAAGACTATTCCTATTTTTTTTAAGTGGGGGTAAATATACATAGGAAATTCAGAAAAGAAAAAGTATAGGGGTGCCTGGGTACCTCAGTCAGTTAACTGTCTGCCTTCAGCTCATGGTCATGATCCTGGGTCCGGGGGTCAAACCCTACTCAGTGGGGAGCCTGTCCACACCCCCTTCCCTTGCTTGGGCTCACTCTCTCCTCTCTGTTAAATAAACAAATAATCTTTCAAAAATAATTTAAAAATAATTTTTAAAAAGTAAATGTATCAATAGCTGATAAATATTTGAAGAAATGTTGCAAGTTTACTAAGAATCAGGGAGATGAATTTCAATCTCAAGCAGTTGGAGCTGAGTCATTTTCCCAATACCCAACAGAGACTGGCAATTCGCTCCTGGACCCAAGCTCCAGACCTGGCTATGTTCCCAATCCTTCGGCTGTGTTTTTACTCAGTGTTACCTGTAATCCACAAACTATCTCGTGTCCTTCTACCACACTTGCCCTTATGTTTTTCTAGGTTCTTTTTCTGTTACTAACAACCTTAGATGATAGAAATGTTGAAGAATTTTTAGCAATTCAGAGTCTCATTTTCTAGAAGTATTGGTTTCCTAGGGCTACCATAACAAAGTACCCTGAACTAGATGGCTTCAAACAGAAATTATCACCACACAGTCTGGAGGCTAGAAGTCTAAATCAAGACGTCAGCAGAGCCACGCTCCTGCAGGCTGGATGCAAGGAAGCCTCTTCTTTGCCTCTTCCTAGTTTCTAGTGGCCTCAGGAGTGCACTGACTTGTGGCAGCATCATGGTACCATGACAATCTTTCTCTTCAGATGACACTGTTCTCTCTGTGTCTTCATATGACATTCTCCTCTCTGTGTCCCCCTACTTTTTTTTTTTTTTTAAAGATTCATTTATTTATTTGAGAGAGAGAGAGTATGAACGAGCATGGAGGGGGAGGGACAGAGAGTCTTAAGCAGACTCTGCTGAGTGTGCAGCCAACACGGGGCTTGATCTCATGACCCTAAGGTCACAGTCTGAGCCAAAACCAAGAGTTAAGAGGCTGACTGCACCACAGACTGCACCACCCAGGTGCCCCAGCTCTACTCTTCTTATAAGGACAACAGTCCCGTGGGATTAAGGACCTGCCCTACTCTATCATGACTTCATGTTAACTAATTATAGCTGCAGTGATCTTATTTCCAAATAAAGTCACATTCGAAGGTACTGGAGGTTAGGACTTCAACAAGTATTGTGCGGGGGAAGGAATTCAACCTGCAACTCAACAATAAAAAGAGTGAGCTATCAAAACACAGACTTGGATGCATCTCCAAGACACCATGCTGAGTGAAAGAAACAAGTCTCAAAAGGTTACCTCTAATATTATTCCATTTATAGCAGAGTTTCAAAAAGCCCGTACTGCATGATGGAGACCAGACCAGTAGTGGCCAAAAGGTAGGCGTCGGGGACAGGGTGGGACGATAAAGAGACAGGAAGGGAGTTTCCGGGGGCAGGAGAATGCTGCTGAATCCTGACTGCAGCCGGGACCGTGCGAATCTTGACATGGGCGCAAACTCACAGAAATGTAGATTTTTGTTAAAAAAAAAAAAAAAAGTGATTGCTACTGTATGATCATTTAAGAAATAAATTTAAAAGACGCTGCAAACTAACTGCTTTTGGATCTTCAGACTGTACTCAAAGAGCAAAAGGCTGATGCTTTGAGGGCCATCCAAATATTTACTAAAATCATATCCTGTGTTGTTTCTGCCTCATAAAATCAGCCCTAAGCAGAACTAAATGATTCTGACATATTCCCAGCTTCACATGTATAGCCCTTGATTTGATGGTTTCTCCTCTGTTGGGAACCGTAATGCAATATTGTTTACTCATCATACACCTCAGAAACTGATGACGGTAAAGTCAATCCCACAAAGCCACAGAATTTCTTTTTTGAAAGGGGGAGGGGGATAATAGTGAAACTAAGCTATTCAGAGGCAACTAATACAGTTCAGAGTGGAATCAGTGGCTATAGACGAAGATGTAATTGGTCTGATCCTTCCATTTCTATCAGAATTATGGTCTTTGGTACTGCCGAACGATCACAGTATCCTGGCTCCTGGCGTTGCAGAATTTCTAGCACGTAAAAGATATTGCATATTTCTTCCTGGTTCAGTCCCTGATGATGTGTAGAACTTTCTTTTTCTTTTTATTTATTTATTTGACAGAGAGAGAGAAAGAGAGAGAGACAGCACAAGCTGCAGAGGGAGAAGCAAGCTCTCCATTGAGCAGGGAGCCCCACACAGGGCTCCAGTACCAGGACCCCACAATCAAGACCAGAGCCAAAGGCAGATGCTTAACCAATGAGCCACCCAGGTTTGGGGTATAGAGATTTCTGTCCAAAGCAATATATAATCCTTATGGATGGTATGTAGGCCCATTATTGGTCTTTACACTGTAGAATCTTTACAATTTTAATCCATCATTTACCAAAATTCATAAAGCCCCAACACTGCACGAATATATTAGCTTGGAAGTAATAATAATAACACATGCCTTAAAGAGCTGGGGTTTATTTCCTGTTCCATTATGGGGTGGCTGGCTGGGGGCTCTATCCTAAATCTCCTCTCTCCACGTTCCTATCTATCAGCCAACCTGGCCAAGAAAAATGAAGGAAGTCTGAATATTTCAAGTAGGATTCATGTGGGGTATGCCATGAGGAGTCTGGCTGCAAAGCCCATTGGCTAAGAATAGTATCTAGACTTACACTGTCTGAATTTTAATCTCTGGTCCTTCCTTTACCATCTCTATGATTCTGGAAAAATAACTGAATTTCTCCATGTCTTCATTTCCTCATCGGTATAATGGGGTAATAACATATTACACCTTCAGAGTGAATCAATGCTCAACAAATTAATATAGGTCTTATGTAAATCTTTGATATTTTCTTAAAACTAATAGAGATGAGCCCACTTAAGGGCTCTAAATAGAATGGGACAACATCTGCTCTAATTGTTTTAAAAATAAAACTCACTCTAGCCATGCTGTGGGAAATGGACTGGGAGGAGGAGGTACGGTGGAGATCAAGGAGAGACTGAACTGGCTCTCCTTTGTGATTATGTGTATATATTGAGGTGTTAAGGGACTGGGGACATACAGCATGAATTTCAAGTTTCCAACTAAGAGATTTCATTCACCAAGATGGCTACCAAGATGTTGACCTGACACTTTGTGGATTATCCAAAAAGGATGCCTAGTAGACACATACCATGGTTCGGGGAAATGTCTAGGCTGTGGGTAACAGTAGGAGACAGTCAACATGGGGAGAGAGCTGAGCAGAGAGGTACCCCACAGAGAGTTGATAGAATAAGCAAAGGCCAGAGTTTCAGGAGTATTAAGGACGCTCAGAAGAAAAGGATGCAGAGAAGAAAGGGACAAAGAGGATCCGAAGAGAAATAAAGGGAAGGGAAAGTAAGAGTCTTCGTCAGGAGAGGCCTTGCTGCTTTTCTCATCTGGAGGCATCTACGTTGGGCACACTGATTCAAATCCCAGCCCCAACACCTACTCACCCAACTCTGGAGGAACCCCTTAACTTCCCTAAATGTCACCTGCCTCATCTATGAAGTCAGAGAATATGGAACCCACCTGAAACTACTGCCACTGATGATTAATGAGTGATTGCATAAAATGAGCAGGCCAGGACATGTAGCACGTGGCCCTTGACTCTCCACCATTGTTATTATATCACAGCCAGACCCATCAGCAACTTTTCTAAAGCGTTAGAGGTATTTCACATTAAGAGGTCACGTGTCACTATCAAAATCTAACTGATGGGTGCCTTTTGCAGCAGTGTCAGCATGTGACAAACTCCTGACTGTTCCCTGGCTTTAGTAGGAGTATTTCAAACACACCCGTTCCCGATCTGCTTGTCCACATCTCAGTTCTGCCACTTGACCCCATGCCTCCCTGTTGAAGCAACAGAGACTGCCTGTCCAAGTCTCACCGCCTATGTCCCTATAGCTTTTTTGCAGAGGCGCCTCGGGCTGCCAGAGTCTGTGTCAGGGGCACAGGGAAGGCTCCTAGGCATGGGAAGAGCAACCATGAAAGAGACCAGTGAGGACAGTCACACTGAAGGAAAGGAAGGTCACACCATGGCAGAAGAGAACACAACATGGGGACAATGGCAAAGGGCAAGTAAGGGGAGGGGGCTTTGCTCAAACAAACCACTCTGTAATACCACATACCATGAATGCTCATAGAAGTGGGAAAAATGGTGAAACAGAGGATGACAGCCATTTGCAATCTGCCCTCCTCTGTGGAGTCAAGGACAGAGAGCAAATAACAAACATTCAATAAAACAAACTGGGCATGGCGTCCAACCTTCCAGGCATCTGTATGAAAAAGTAAGCCCATAATATAAAGCCCCAGGAAAATCAAGTTGGGGGCGGGGGGGACAGAAAAATGGGACTGTGCTGCATTATTTATGAGTGCCACAATTCTTGGCCAGATCCTTGTTCCCTTGGCCAAGTTTTCCATGGGTGATTTCTCCAAGTTAAGCTCCCCTCTGCAGGAGGCCAAGAATGGTCAGCTGTTCAACTTTAGGAGAAGATGGAAAATTATGAAGTTGAAGTTCCACTCTGAGTACTGAAGACTTTATATGGGGATGAGAGATACAGTGTCTCCTTTTGCAGGAAAAGAATGTTTCCATATGAAAATATCTGTTTCTTTCTCATCCTCATCTCCCACCACTCCCTACTCCCTCCTTCATGCAAAATCGTTTCCAGCCACCATGACCTTCTAGTAAAATCAGCATCAGGCCAGTGTTCTCCTGTCACTGTGCCTCTATATGAAACATTCTTCTCCTACGCTTTGAAATCCTTCTGCATGTGGCAGGCATAACTTCTGGATACACGGGAGACTCCAGGGTCTCTGCAAGGAGGTGCAGAACCAAGAATAGCACCGTAATTGTTTGGAGGGAAAGGGGTGTTGGGAGAAGGAAGATTAAAGAAGCAAAGAAATATGAATTTTGTTTTCTTTTTCCTGAATCCTGGAGAAAGTCAGTTGAGTAGCTATTTACGATACAATGGGCTAAGAGCTAGAATGTAAATGTAATAAAGTCACTTATAAAAAGAGATGAGAAATCCACTAATTTTCAGGGGGAGAAACTTCTGGAAAGGTTTCATAAAAGACATAGTATTTGAACTTCATCTCAAAGCCTGAGTAGAAATTGTCAAGGCAGTCAAGATGTGGGGATTTTTAACCCACTAAGAGCTTTCAAATTTCTGGTGCCACAAGTTAACAGTTTTTTAAAAAAATTATTCATATGCTCATTACAAGACCTACTTCTGGAACGAAGTAACTCAAAACGATTGAAAAGAAGATAAAACGGCAAAATGTCAGTCAACTGTAGAACAAAAAGAAAATGGAATTAGTAATTTAAATGTCAGGAAAAAAAAACAGAATTAAAGGTGACAGCATAAGGGACAGAGAAGAATATATTATTAATAAAAGATGATCAATTAAGAAACCATAAAAGTCATGAAATATTATGCACCAAACATCGGAACTTCAAAATAAATATACCAAAATCATTCAGAATTCCAAGGGGATAGTAATGCATTTCCTGCTCAGATACTGATAGATCAAAAGAAAAATACACAAGGAATTTCCATGATCACAATTAACCAGTCTGAGTAAACGGGGATATGTTCTCATACATACTTATATGGACCTATATATTCAAGTCTGCCTGTATATGCATATTGTGTACCCAGAGGACACGCACCCTTCAAAAATCACTTTACCAAAACTATCAATGCCTTTAATAAGCTATTTTTAAAAATTTCAGGTTCAAAAAAAGCCAAAATTGTAAAAAGTACATGGAGCAATTAACATGGAAATTTCAGAAATTATTAACAAATAGATAACTAAAAAAGCAAGAGTAAGTAACATCATCACAAAACTACCCATCTTTAGATTTAAAACTGTTTCCTAAAGTAACTCTTGGGTTAAGTAGAAACTCAAAGCTGAAATTATGGTCTGTTTAGAAATGAACTGGAACGCTACATATCTAAATTATGGAACGTAGCTGCAGTCCCCTGAAGAAAATTTATAACTTTGAATGCTTCTATTACAAAACAAGGACAACTGAATAAATGAGCTAACCATTCAGCTCAGAAAGCTGAAAAAAGAGTTACCACAACCATTAAAAAAGAAAGAAAGAAAAAGAAAAACCTATAGACAATAAAAAGAAGGAATGAATGAAGATAAAAGCAGGAATAAATGAAATAGAAAACAAAAGAAAAATACGAGACTGCGGCAATAAAACCAAAAGCTAGCTCTGTAAAAACAGCAATAAAAAAACCAAACTTCCAGCAAGACTGATCAAGGAAAGGAGCACAAATAACCATTTGAAGAATGATAAAGAGCATATAACCACAAATGAAAGGGTGCTTTATACTATACATAAATTTGTATCAGTAAATCTGAAAACCTAGATTAAACAGGCTATTATTAAGGATCTTTAACTCACCAAAGTAAATTCACAAAGTGTTTTGAAAAAGCAAAGAGATTTTTTTTTTTTTAAGTTAGCAAAGTATCACCCTCCCAGTCTGCAGACCCAGATATATTTTATGGGTGAGTTCAACCAACATTCTTATAACAAATAGCCCTGTACTTTTTGTGACTACTTTAGAACACTGGAAGTGATAGAAAACTTTTCCAATTCATTCTAAAAAACCAACATAAAAGTGATACAGAAGCCAGACTCTATTTCACCAGAAACAAAGACCCTGAAGAGAACAAACTAATTTAATGCATAAATATGAATGCCAAAAATTACAACACCGAACAATGATCTTAATTTAGCAGTGCCTGTACTAGTAAAATAACAGGACCAACCAAGTAGAGTTTTCCCAGGAAAGCTACAATGGTTCATCCTTAGGATTTCTGAAACTAACCACTTTCCTGAAATGAAGGTAAAACCCTACCTGACCACCTCAATACACACTAATAATTTTAATAAATATATGCCTAAGTTCCCAAGAAAAATCCACAGCAAGCCAGAAAGAGATTTGATGTTAACTGATAAGAAGGATCTAGAAGAAATTATCACCAATATCACACTTTGGAAGGAAACATTTATAGGCATTCTAATTAAAATAAAATTAAATTTTAAAAGTTTACTATCATTAGTATTATTCTAAATTGTTTGGGATACTGTAGACATCACATGGAGTCAAAAAAACAAACAAAAATACAAGAGAATTTAAATGATCAAGAAAACCACAAACTGTCATTACTTGCATGTTGTTGTTGTTTTTAAGATTTACTATTTGGGGGGCAGGCAGACCAAGAGAATCTTTCACATAGACTCCCCACTGCGCTCAGAGCCCAGCAACATGGGACTCCATCTCACAACCCATGAGATTACAACCTGAGCTGAAACCAAGAGTCAAATGCTTAACCAACTAAGCCACTACATACCCCATTAAATGCATGTTTAATTAAAAAAGAAAAAAACTGGGGCGCCTGGGTGGCTCAGTGGGTTAAAGCCTCTGCCTTCGTCTCGGGTCATGATTCCAGGGTTCTGGGATCGAGCCCCACATCGGGCTCTCTGCTCAGCAGGGAGCCTTCTCTCCCCCTCCCCACCCCCCCGCCTGCCTTTCTGCCTACTTGTGATCTCTGTCAAATAAATAAATAAAATCTTTTAAAAAAAGTTATTATTTACTTGAGAGAAGGAGTGAGAGAGAGAGCGTGAGCAAGAGGAGGAACAGAGAGAGAAGGAGAAGCAGACCTCCCCCTGAGCAGGGAATCTGATGTGGGGCTTAATCCCAGCACCCTTGGATCATGACCTGAGCCAAAGGCAAATGCTTAACTGACTGAACAACCCAGACTCCTCATATGCATGTTTTAATTCTTGACCTAAAAACAACAAAAACTCTGCTGAAATCAAGTTAACTTTAAAAATTAGTAAGAATATTATAATGGGAACCAATTGCAAACAACAATCAATAGCTCTCTTCAATGCCAATAAGAATTTACAACGGGAAAAAAAATCCTAATTATAACTCTACCAGTTAATCTTAAATACCCCATTATAGGCATAACAAAAAATATGCAAGATGTAAGGAAAATTACAATTTTACTGAAGTTCATTAAAAAATACTTAAAAGACGAAGTATTAATCTTTTATTTTATTTCTTTTATCTTAGTTATCTTATTGGTTAATCTATCATTTCAATGTAATCCCATGACAAATTACAATGTGATGTTCACATGAAACTTAATAAGCTGTAAAATTTAACTGGAGAAGCAAACAGGAGAGAATCTGACCAAAGCATCCGGAGTTAGAAGCAGGAAAGAATAGGCAAAAGTATTCTGTCACCCTGGATTTTATCATTAACATTTACAAGATGCTATCGTAATTACAGGAACATGGTTCTAGCAGAGAGGTGAATGAATGGAACAGAACAGACAATACCGAAACAGTTGGAAACTTTGATTATAATACTGAGAAAACTCAATGTTCAGAGACTGACATCAGCAAGATGGTGGACTAGGAGGTCCCCCAACAAAAACAAAGATTTCACAGTTACGCATTAACAAAAATAGCTCCGAGAGGGTTCTGTAGTACAATGAAGAAACTGAAGCGACCCAGTGGAGCACAAAAAGCAAGGACGGCTGCACAGAGAAGTGCAGAAAACATTGTATTTGCATCACTTTGCCTCCACCACAGCTCAGGGCCAAGAGGGATTCCAGGGGCCCTGACTTTCCCCCATGGGGGAAAAGGAGAGCATGAAGACTCCAACAGTCATCGCTTATAGGGAATCTCAGCAGCCCTCCCCATCACTGCAGACACCTGCAGCCTTTACTGCTGAGGACCCCGCAGTCTTGGCCGACACCAACGCGGATCCCACCTGATGGAGCTGCCTCGATTGCAAACCACTGCGTCCGCTCCCGGAGCCAGAACCGCAGCTAAATTAGATCTGTGCCACCAGCACCAGCACCATCACAACCCCACCCAGTCAATGCCCATGCACCCAGCTGCACAGGAAGATATTTCCCATCGGAAGTGCCAATCTATTCAAGTCTAGAAGTGACTCCTTGTCTCCTCATTCAAATTCACAGCCCCCAAGGCAAGGCGACAAGCTACACGAAAAATCAAGGAACATGACACCATCCAAAGAATGCAGTAAATTTCCTGAAATTTACTGACCTGAAAGAAATGGAGATCTATAAACTGTCTGATAAAGAATTCACAGCAATTGTTTTAAAGATGCTCAGCAAGCTACAAGAGAAAGCAGGCTACTCAATGAAATCAGGGAAACAATGTTAGACATTCAACAAAAAGACAAATCACAAAAAGGAATCAGACAGACAATCTGAAGCTGAAGAATACATTAAATTTAAATTAAAAAATGCAATAGACAGGGGCACTGGTGCGGGGGGCCTCAGTTGGTTAAATGTCTGCCTGTGGCACAGGTCATGATCCCGGCCGGGGTCCTGGGATTGAGGCCTGCACTGGGATCCCTGCTCAGTGGGGAGGTCTGCTTCTCCCTCTCCCTCTCCCCCTGCTCATAATCTCTCTCTCACTCGCTCATTCTCTCTCACAGATAATTAAAATCTTAAAATTTTTTTTAAAAATGCAAGACAGTTTAACAGCAGACATGACAATGTAGAACAAAAATTTTCAAACTCGAAGTCAAACACACATCAACAAAAAAAAGAAAACTAAAAGTCCAATATCCCTGAAAAACACAGACACAGAAATTCTAAACAAAATACTAGGAAACCAAATTCAGCAATGTGTTAAAGGGACCATACACCATAATTAAGTGGGATTTATGCTCAGAGGCAAGGCTGGTTCAACCTATATAAATAAAAAAATGAAAGATAAAAATTGTTTGATCATCTCAAGATAAAAACTGTTTGCATCAGTAGATGCAAAAAAGGCATTGGACAAAATTCAACACCCTTTCATGATAAACTCTCAACAAAGTAGGCATCGAAAGAACATACTCAAGAGAGGACAGCCAGATATTACAAGCCCACACCTAACATTTCAGTCAATGACGTAAGCTCCAGAGCTTTCCTTCTACCACCAGGAAGGAGACAAAGGTGTCCACACCCCCCACTCCTATTCAACATAGCACTGGAAATCCTAGCCAGAGCAATTACGTAATAAAAAGAAACAGAAGGTATCCAAACTGGGAAGGAAGAAGTAAAGTGTCTGTTTGCAGATGGTATAATCTTACATACAGAAAATCCTAAAGACTCCATCAAAAACCTGTTAGCACAAATAACATGAGTTCAGTAAAGTTGCGGGGTACAAAACTAACTTACGAAAATCAGTTCCAGGATGCCTGGGTGGCTCAGTGGGTTAAGCCTCTGCCTTCTGCTCAGGTCATGATCTCAGGGTCCTGGGATTGAGCCCCACATCTGGCTCTCTGCTCATCAGGGAGCCTGCTTCCCCCTCTCTCTCTGCCTGCCTCTCTGCCTACATGTGATCTCCCTCTCTATCAAATAAATAAATAAAATCTTAAAAAAACAAAATCAGTTCCATTTCTATACACTAACGGGGAACTATCTGGAAAAAGAAAAGAAAACAATCCCACTTATAATAGTATCAAAAACAGTAAAACACTAAAAAACAAATTTAGCCAAGAAAATGAAAGGTCTATATACACACTGAGAACACAAGATACTGATAAAAGAAACTGAAGAGATACAAATAATGGGAAGATATCAAAAGTTTGTGAAATAAAGACTTAACATTGTTAAAGTGCCCATACTACCCAAATCCACTAGATTCAATGCAATTCTTATCAAAATTCCAATGGCATTTTTCAGAAATAATTTTTTAAAAAACCTAAAATTCACAAGGAACCACAAAAGACCCTGAAAAGCCAAAGCAACCTTGAAAAAGAACAAAGCTGGAGTGGAGTCATCACACTTCCTGATTTCAAGCTATATTGCAAAATAAAAAAACTGGGTTCATAGAATAGATTGGTGGTTACCAGGAGTTGGGGAGTGGGGAAAATGAGATGTTGGTTCGAGTTCAATCTTCCAGTTATAAGAGGAATAAACTTGGGGATCTAATGCACAACATGGTGACCATTACTGTTTGTATACTTGTATGTATACAAACAAAAAAAGACCACTGTATACTTGGAAGCTGCTAAGACAGTAAATCCTAAATGATCTCTCCAGAACAGCAATAACTGTTAATTATGTGAGGTGAAGGATGTTTAAGCTAATTTTATTGTGGTAATGTAATATATACATATGTCAAAGCATCACAGAATGTTATATGCCAATTATACTTCAATAAATCTCGGGGAAAAATACATTATAAAGCAATAAATGAAAGGGAAGTAAAAAGAAAAAGAACTATACAGCAGCAACAAAAACACTGGTAGAGGAAATTAAAGACACAGATAAGTGAAAAGACACCTGGTGTTCGTGCCCCTGAATAATTAATATTGTTAAAAATGTCCATACCACCCCAAGTGATCTACATAGTCAATGTAATCATCCGTGTGGAACTACACAAGACCCCGAGTGGCCAAAGCAATCTTGACCAAGAAAAACAAAGCTAGAGATAGCACATTTTCTTGATTTCAGTATATTACAAAGCTACAATGATCAGAACACAGACCAAGACACCAGAACTGAGAACCCAGAATAAATCCACTGTCCAGTGATCTTCAACAAGGACGCCACGAACACACGCTGGGGAAAGGACAGTGTCTTGACAATCAACGGGGCTGGGAAGACTGGATCCGGATATGCAAAAGAAACTGGGCGCTTCCCTCACACCATATACAAAGATCAACTCAAAAGAGATTAAAGACTTAGAGGTAAGACTTGGAACCGCAAAACTACTAAAAGAAAACATAGGAACTGCCTTGACACTGATCTAAACAACAATTTCTTGAATGTGACACCAAAAACACAAAAACAGACAAATGAGACTACACCAAACTAAAACGCACAGGAAAGAAAACAATGAGCAGACAATAAAAGATGAAAAGAAGCATATGGAATGACAGAAAATATTTATAAACCATGTATCTGAAAAAGAGCTAGTATCTAAAATATGTAAGGAACTCAAACAACTCAACAGAAAACAAACCCCCAATTTTTAAATGGGCAAAGAACCTGAACAGACATTTCTGCATACAAATGGTCAACAACCATATGAAAATACTCAGTATCACTCATCATCAGTGAAATGCGAACCAAACCACAATGAGATATCACCTCCCACCTGCTTGGATGGCTGTCAACAAAAGGACAGAAGATGACAAGCCTGTGAGAATGTGGGGGAAAAGAGAACTCTTGCATACTGCTAGTGGGATTATAAATTGGCACAGCCATTCTGGACAACAGTGTAAAGATTCCTCAAGAAATTAAAAAATGAAACTACCATAGGATCCAGCAACCCCATTTCTGGGTATATATCCAAGGAAAGTGAAATCAGTGTCTTCAAGAGACATTTGCCCTCCCATGTCCATTGCATTCAAACAGATTTGAAAATAATTTAAATATCCATTGAAGGATGAATGGGTAAAATGAGTGTGGTACTATGTAGATATTATAAAGACATTATATGTAACATAAATATTATTGTTATAGTAAACATTATGTACCATGTAGGTGTGTGTGTCTGAATATATATATATTTTTCAGTTTGTAAAAAATGAAATCCTGCTATTTGCAACAATAAAGATGAACCCAGAGGACATTATGCTAACTGAAATAAACCAGATCCAGAAAACTAAATACCATATGATCCCACTTACATGGACCGTGGGAGAAGGAAATGGGGAGACGTTAGTCAAGGGGCATAAAGTTCCCATCAGACAAGATGAGTAAGTTTGGAAGATCTAATACATAGCAATAAGAGTCAAGTTAACAATACTGTATTGTACACTCAGAAATTTGTGTGTGTGTGTTTTTTTTAAAGAGCGAGCATACGTGCAGGAGAGCAGGGAAGGAGCGGGGCAGAGAGACAGGGAGAGAGAGAATCTTAAGCAGGCTCCACATCCAGCACAGAGTGCAGTGCAAGGCTCTCTCCTACAACTCCCAACATCACGACCAGCCTAAATCAAGAGTCCAACACCCAACTGACTCTGCCACCCAGGTACCCCCTATACTTTGAATTTACTAAGAGGGTAGATTTTAAGAGTCCTCACCACACACACACACACACACACACACACACACTCACACACAATAACTGAGGTTGTGAGGTAATACATGGCAATTAGTTTGATTATGGTAATTATTTCACAGTGTACACATACATCAAAGCATCAAGCTGTACACCTTAAATACATACAATTTTTGTCGATTATACTTCAATACGCCTGGAGAGAAAGCCTCTAACTATAACCTAGATTTTTTTTTTTAACTTTTAGTTAAAAATAAACCTGCTACCTGTTTGTCTTAAAAAAAAAAAAAAAAAAAACTATCTCTTTTGTGGGGGTAGGCAGAGATATAGAGCATTTGCCCATATTAGACCATAAATAAAATAAAGTTCAAATTAATGTTCTTAAAAAATTGAAATCAAACCTAGAAATATATTACAAAATAGGGAAAAATTTCATAATGGGAAAAATAAAAACTAAAATCATAAGCAAGTGAAATAACAGCATTTACTACCTTCAAAATATAAATTCCTGTGAGCTAAAAGATGCTCTAAACGTAAGATACTGTGACAAAAGAGAAAAGATATAACTTAATCAGCGAGTAACACAAAGTGTTAATACCGCAGTGCCATTAGTTAACCCAAAACTCCTTATCAGTTTCTCTTGCCTTCTTCTGTCTCCATTCCAGATGTTATAAACTGCCTTGCAGACTCTGGGAATGCTGTAGCTTTCTGATAAAAAGGACAGATGCCACCAGCACTACTATTTTGTGATCAACAGGGAAAAGCCAATTTGGAGACCCCAGTGCTGCCGAAACTAAGCCACAGACCAAATGCTGGCCTCCTCATACCTCTTGGTTGCCTGTTGTGTGAGAAAAATAAACCCTTATTTGTTAACGTCACTGTTAATCCGGTTCCCTGTTCCCTGCAGGGGACACTCCCCAAAGCTATCAATAATATAAAAGAAGCACAAAAGAATTCACTGAGATAAAGACAGCCCAACAGAGAAACAGGCAGAGGTCAGAACTGGTAATTTCGAGGAAAGGAGAAACAAATATGCATTAAACTTTCAAGAATAAACTTTGTAAGAAAGGCACATTCAATGGTGAGATGGCAGTTTTTCAGTTTTCAGACTGACAAAAATTAAAAAGCGAGGAATACAATGCCCATTGTTGTCAGGAATCACCCTCTTTGTCAAATGCTCTTCCTTTTTCATAGCCATTTTTGAAAGTCAAAGTTTCAGTATCATTTAATCAAAATTTTAAATGAGCTTTCCTTTGGACCCCACATTTCCACTTCATAGACTATTAAAAAAAAAAGTGTACGTGACCAAAAATACATGTTTAAGGAGGATCCCTGTTGGGAGTGTTTGTCATATCAAAAAGTGGGAATACTACTGAGCATCATTAGAGGAGTAGCTAAATGAGTTATCTCAGGTGGCAATTAAAAAAAGAATGACAGGGGCACCTGGGTGGCTCAGTGGGTTAATGCTCTGCCTTCGGTGCAGGTCATGGTCTCAGGGGCTTGGGATCAAGCCCCAAATCGGGCTCTCTGCTCAGCAGAGGCCTGCTTCCCCCTCTCTCTGCCTGCCTCTCATCTGGGTGGCTCAGTGGATTAAAGCTTCTGTCTTCAGCTCAGGTCATGATCCCAGGGTCCTGGGATCAAGCGTCACATTGAGGGAGCAGGAGGCTGGCTGAGGACAAAGCAAGAGCTGGCGCCTTGCACCCCCCTTCACCCGCCCCCCTCCATTTGTGTAGCGTTCCTCGGGCAGCCCTGACTGCCATAAAACGATAAATAGTTAACTTGCAGAGATCACAGTACAGCAAGGCAGGAGTCTCCCTTGGTTTGCAAATGTCCTTGAGATTTACATACAAAGAAGTTACCTTATCAATAGCCCAATTTCCAAAGACACAGAACTCAGTTTCTCAAGCCCTAATGTCACCCTCCCCTCCATAAAAAACCAAAGGAGGTGGAGGTAGAAGGAAAAGTAAATAAAGTTAAATTTCTTCTAAACCTAAATCTCATTAACAAGGATGCTTGATAGCAGGAATGTAACATTCCACCAGGAGACCCCCAATAGTCTTTACTTGATAGTAACCAGGCCTTCAATATCCTGATAGTGCTTTTTTTGCATGCTCCGGCTAACCAGCCAGTTCTGCTTCTGTTAAGACTGCTTTGTCTGCTTTCGCGTGGACCCTTTGTCTGCTTTCACGCGCAGGTCCCCTGACCCAATCCACTGACGCCAAGTATACCTGTTCAAACTGTCAACCAATCAGGTCAGCCCTGCCAAAACTTGTTTGTATCTGTCTATAAAAACCCTGCACCAACCCAGCTCTGGACCTCTCTCGGCGTTATCGGCAACGAGCGGCGCAGAGGTCCAGGTTCAAACCTGCAATAAACAACCCTTGCTGCCTGGCTTTGATTCATGTCTCTGGTGGTCTTTTAAGGTGGGAGTAATACTCAGTTGGTATTTCAACATCCGGCTCTCTGCTCATCAGGGAGCCTGCTTCCTCCTCCTCTCTCTCTCTCTCTGCCTACTTGTGATCTGTCAAATAAATAAATAAAATCTTTTAAAAAATAAATAAATAAAATAAAATTTCGGGAACACTGGCATTGAGTACACAATTTCTGAATGAATAAACCTGAATGTCTAGTTGAATAACTGAATGACCCCAACTTTACCGGATAAGCAACAAAACGGCAGTGAACAGTTTTGGAGAACGGACACCACGTTGTTAAAAACGGATACATACCAGAAGCTGGTCCACAAATGGACCAGGGTGGGGATGAGGCCTGTTCAGAGATAGGGAAATATTATTGAACCCATCCGTGCACGATCTCACGAATACCGATGTAACGCTTAAATTGGAACAAAATACTGTTTCAAGAAGCCAGGATACAAAATTCAGGAGGCTGTTCCCACATGAGGGCAGCCTTTCAAAACCCATTAGAAAGAGGCTCAAGCGATGCCCTAGAGGGTCACCTTGCATGGAGCAACACTGATTCCTCAAAGGATAATGCAGTCCAAGACTCCTCCTGTGTGCGAGGCCACAGGCAGCTGCCACCTATGTAACAAGGCTCATTCATGGTCAAAACTCAAAGACTGAAGTGGATTACAGTTGTTCAATGGAGATCATCATTAGACAGACACCCCCCCACCTCGTGTTTATTTCCAGACTTCGCCAGAGAAGCTGCGTTCGCTCCGGTGGCTCACTTCTGAAGACAGCCTTCCACCGCTCCCTCTCCCAGTGAACCGTGCCTCCCAGCACTCGTGCCCAAAGACCACCCCCTGTTCTCGAATCTGGACTGGCCCTAGGATTTACTTCTGACCAGCAGAATACTACGGAAATGACTCGGGTCTAACTAAGGCTAGGACACCAGAAGCCCCGCAGCTTCCCCGGGTCTCTGGAATGCCCACTCTTAGAGATGCTCCCTCTTGGAACTCCACTGACTTGTACCAGGCAAATTCCTTGAGCCCACCATGAACATGAACATCCCAACACATATGGAGAGGCCCTGGCTGGAGCTTCCCCAAAGAGCTCCCAAATGACCGCCAGCATCAGCTGCCAGAGAGTGAGTGACCCCAGGCAAGGCTTCAGAAGCCACTACTGCACCATAACTGCATCAGAGACACGATGGATAACCGCCCCACTAGGCCAAATTCATCTACAGGACTGTGACGAACAGTAACAAACTGTTTGCTTCCTCTAAAATTGTAAGGTAGTTCATAGGTAGCAATAAAATTAACCAGGGCGATCATTCATTCCCCAAGACGACAACGGTCCTACAGGAGGAATGAA
Source organism: Mustela nigripes (assembly GCF_022355385.1). NCBI lineage: Eukaryota > Metazoa > Chordata > Mammalia > Carnivora > Mustelidae > Mustela > Mustela nigripes. The sequence continues at coordinate 18,954,469 of NC_081567.1, forward strand.
TGGAAGGTATGCCACAGAGGCACAAGGAAGCATCCACAATTTCTGTCAAGACCCAGTAAATTGCTTATACATACTGCTCCTCTTTTTTAAATAAAGATTTTATTTATTTGAAAGAGAGTGAGAGAGAGAGAAAACATGTGTGCACACAAGCTGAGGGGAGGGGCAAAGGAAGAAGCAGGCTCCCTGCTGAGCGGGGAGCCCAATGCAGGGCTTGATCCTGGGACTCCGGTATCATAACCTGAGCTGAAGACAAGATGCTTAACTGATTGAGCCAGCCAGGTGCCCCCTTATTGCTCATTTTGTGCATCTTCTTATGTGATTAATTTCACAAACTCTCTTAACCTCAGAGCTAGATACTATTATGAACTCCATTTCATAGATGAAGAAACTAAGGCTTTAGATAATCAGAATAACTTGTTAAGTTCACAGCACTAGTTAACGGTGGGGCCAGCACATCACCAAATCACTTCTTCTCTCAGAAAATCCTCAAAGAGCACCAGCATGATCAGGTACCTATAAAAGGACCCTAAGTCCCCTGAGTTCAAAATACTTCTCAATCCACCTAGATCCCGGTTTCTAGGATTCTGGTGGTAGAACCATGTTTCATTGACTCCCTAATAACGGAATGAACAAGGGACAAAACACAAGGTTTTCAGGGTTACTTCGATGAACTTACTGGGTATCTAAAATGTACCCATCCAGGTCCTGGATTCCAGGAATAAAAAGATGAAAAAAGACACAGTTCCTGCCTTCAAAAACATCACAGCCCACGTAGGGAGAGAGGAAAGAGAAAAACCATAGTACAATGTGATACATACCATAATTGAAGTCTATATGAAGTATTTTAAAAGCAGATGGGAAAAAGTCCACCCCGATCCAGCATATCAATTACTTAAATTTATTTTAACATAAACTCAGATCTTTTAGTGTGAAACTGTTCGCTTTCTACATCAATACTGCAAGTATTTCACTGAACCCAAAAGAAGTGGCTCATGGTGCCATATGTAATCCTCAGACTCAAGCCAAAGCTTCAAGCTCCTTGAGATGACCTTTTCTTCAATAAAAAGCCACCTCGCCTGCGCCACTTCCCTGCCCACTGGAAAAGGGCACGCTCTGCAGCTGGACCTGCCATATGACAAAGAGTCCAAAATGTCAAGGAGCCATTGACTTCCGTGTTTGTGCCAGTACATCGCAAATATGGCTCCTTGTAGCAGTGGGGCTGGGCTCAGCCCCAAGGTGCCAGATGGTCCTGGGTACTCAAGAATAAAGCCATCTGCAGAACAACTCCTTCTACGGCCGTTACAATTTGTACTGATTATAAGCCTCTATCAGAATGTCTTTAGAACTCTTATCTATGGATAATCCTACCCTCTTCATTACAGCTCTGGGTTTAAGACTATAGTTTCAGCTGTAAGCATGGGAGAAACATATTGAATGAGTACTCCGTGTCCCTCCCACCCTGGTCGATCTTGACCTGCATTAGACCACCTTCACTGGAAACCCATAGACATGAAGGCAATTTACACTCACTGTTGGGAAGGCTTAATCTAATGACACAAGATGCTACATGGGATTGACCTTGGTTTGGAATTAAGTGTGAAGGAGTAAAATACTGAAGAATTAAATACTGGATTTCATTTGGCCAATGATGACCCTCTACTTTCTTAGACAAGAAGCCTGTTTAACCACAAATGGCCCACGGATGGGATCTGGTATCACAGGCTCACCCATGCGTGGTATTTACATGGCTGCCTGCTACAATAAAAACTCATTGTTTATTTGATCTGCACTGTTAGGATGCATTGTATCTTATAAGAGGATATTCCATGGTGATGAAATTCTTTTCTGAATCAATTTGGGCCCCAGTAGGTTGATACATTATTTCCTCACAGTGCTCAGAGCATTAAGGTACTCATAAAATGAGTTAATGACCCATTTAAAAATGCCCTTTATGGAAAAAAAATCGCTCTTCTATTCCAGGAAGCCGACATCACATTATCCTTATAATTATAATGGGAGAGCATCTAAGAACCACTTACATGGAGGCACAGACTAGGCTCTAGAAATTGCCTGATGACCAACAATTTATCTGAGGTTGAAAATAAAGTAAAATGTGAAAGTAACTTATATTACCTATCAAAACACTCCCCAGTGGGATGGACAAGATCTGTGGACTTCACAGACCCATGCTACATGGGGAAGCTTCTGGATTTTAAGAGATTGTTCCTCAAGATGGCTCAAAGGAATCCCGAATCAACCTCAAGTTTCTACTACGATCACCAAAGCTCTCTGCCCTCTATTTGCAACAGAGGACTACGAAGGAATGTTTTTTAGGACACTGATGTGAAAGGAGGGATTTAAGGAATTCTGGACAGGAACTCTCCATCAGGCTCCAGTGAGTTATCAGGAACAGATTTGCAGGTTATCTCCAGATACTTTGTGTAATTTTAAGAAGAGATCAACCAAAAAGAACATTCTGGCTTCCGTAAACCAACACACCATGCACGGTACAACTCAACCATAACATTCTGACTTCACTCATGTCTTGTAAAACATGTATTTCATGATGAAAATATTTCAGATTTGGCTTCTTCTCCGCCTATACTTTTCACCTTTTAACCAACAGCATTTACCTTTTTCTCCCAAAGAACTGAACCTGCCTTAAAATTGAGCCCATAAGCCCAGTGCCACATAAAACTCAAAGCACTGCCTGACTTTCACGATCATTACTTTACCAATAAAATTAGACGTTCTTCCAACAGGGACATGACAAGGGCAGAAAATCCTGTCTGGGGCCTCCTATGATTGACATCCTAGAACCTCAATCCGCCAACATGTCACAGACAAAAGGGAAGAGTGATAGTTCATTGACCTCCGCAGTTGCTGAAGAGGTCCCTGTATTTTATTAAACACTAGAACATAGCACAATACTCTCATGTTTAAAAAAAAAAAAAGAAAGAAAGAAAGAAAAAAGAAGCATGCCAGTAAATCCCAAAGTGGTCTCCTGTGTGCCAGAAGATCACTGATTCAGTAGTAATTCTGTGCATTTGTGTATGTACCAGCCGGGGAGTGGGAAGCATTACTTTGCTGATAAACCCCTCGTAACTGCTGAGAAATCACTAACTGTCCTAACCACAGAAAATTCTGGAAGAATTCTTTAAAAATGAGGGAAGGATCAAGTGACTAATGCCATATGTCATCTCTGAGCGTGTTAATGGTACCCTTCGTCAAAGAGAGGAAGGTCACTTGCAGAAGGGCAAATGGTCTTCCTTTGTGAAACTCCCTGTTTCTATATGATGTCTTGATGCAACCAGCTCTTTCTTCCCAGATACATAAATAATACATTCCACAGATACATTATCTTTGTTCCAAGAGGTTAATCTTTAAAGATCTGTTTTAAAAGGATCAATACCAAAGAGGAAATATACAGCACATTGGATTTACATGTGTCAGATACTTGAATTTCAAAGGCTTTTTGGTTCCTGAATTGCGGCCACTCTTTAGGTGGCAGTGATGGTTACTTGGCAACTTCAAAATGAGGAGGTACCTAAACCTGCCAGATCCTCTCAGCCAAAGGCCAAATTTCAGTGCCAAGGCCAAGTTGGTTCCATTTTATTTATGTAGAACAGTGACACCTAGTGGCAGGGAAGGCAAATCACAAAAGAGGATTCTCCCGGTGGTACTTCCTACCCCTCAAGGGATCCTTAATTTCTCATTGGCATTAGTGAAAAAAAGTGACCCCAAAATGGCTTACGTATTTCCTTGGCTGAGCGCCAGCCTTATTTTGAAGATATCCAGAGGTTTACAATTAAGAACCACCTCATTGGGCTGAACCGATTCCAGCTTCTCTGGAAAGATGCAAACCCAGTAGAATGCTCAAGATTAGAGGGGTCTATGAAAAGACCATGGAAGGTCCTGGTGTTCTAAAGAGGGAGGGCGAGCAAACAGTGCACCACAGCTCCTCGACGGCCCACTGAAGGCCCTTGGCCTACTATCCGAAGATTCTGGAGAGAATGGCATACCAAGGAAATCATACCAGTCAACAGAGGGGGTAGAAGAACTCAAGTATGAATCACCATCATAGAGGCACTGGTTCCCACCATTAGACTGTGAGTGAGTTACTTGAGAGCAGAACACTATTAGCTTTTCCTTTTGTTAAAACCAGCTACGTGTGTCTGACAAATGACAGGTTCACGGTAGCTGCTGAATAAGAGGGAGTTGGGTAATAAGGATTATGAATCAGTGAGAGGAGCACTTCTGGGAAGACAGCACAAGAAGCCCGCAACAGAATTCCTCTGGAGTCAAGATAGCTTTTAGCAAACCTGATTCGGTTAACAGTAGGAGTAGCTGACATCCAGTGAGTGCTCACGCTATGCTCTGCAGACTTATTCCTCTCAGAATTCCCACTGAGCATCGGGGAAACCAAACACCCTTGCCCAGCGAGGGGACCTGCCGAGTTGAGCGACCGGCTTTGGCATCCCTATTCTTCACCTTCGTGCTATGCTGGCCTCTCTTCAATAAAAAGGGTAAAGTTCCAAAACAAGGAGTTTTTTAAAGATTTTATTTATTTATTTGACACAGAGAGAGAGATCACAAGTGGGCCGGGGTGGGGGGGGAGACAGGCTCCCTGCTGAGCAAAGAGCCCAATGTGGGGCTCGATCCCAGGACCCTGAGCAGAAGGCAGAGGCTTACCAACTAAGCCACCCAGGCACAAGACTCCATGAGAGAGTAAAATCTATTATTGCATGGAAAATAGGATTTGCTCATATTTCTTCAATGATTCTATTATACAAGATCCAGCCCTTATCTACACCATGCAATGGGCTGTCCTAGTTGGAACAGTCGCCTGCCCTTCAGATAGATGGAGGTTGGTACCTTGACTACCCTAAAGAAACGTGTTTTTTATAATTGTGGCAATATTTCACAAGAGGTAGGTTCTCCCTTCCTCTGCTCTCCCTCCAAACTTCTTAAGAATAAGACTGTAGTGATCCAAAGGGGCACGTGCACCCGAATGTTTATAGCAGCAATGTCCACAATAGCCAAACTATGGAGAGAACCTAGATGCCCATCAACAGATGAATGGATCAAGAAGATGTGGTGTATATACACAATGGAATACTATGCAGCCATCAAAAGAAATGAAATCTAGCCATTTGCAATGACGTGGATGGAACTAGAGGGTATTATGCTTAGCGAAATAAGTCACTCAGAGAAAGACAACTATCATATGATCTCCCTGATATGAGGAAGTGGAGATGCAACATGGGGGGTTAAGGGGGTAGGAGAAGAATAAATGAAACAAGATGGGACTGGGAGGGAGACAAACCATAAGTGACTCTTAATCTCACAAAACAAACTGAGGGCTGCTGGGGGGAGGGGGGTTGGGGGGAGGGGGGGGGGATTATGGACATTGGGGAGGGTATGTGCTTTGGTGAGTGCTGTGAAGTGTGTAAACCTGGTGATTCACAGACTTGTACCCCTGGAGACAAAAATACATTTTATGTTTATAAAAAAATAAAAAATTTTTTTAAATTAAAAAAAAAAAGAATAAGATTCTAAAGATTCTATCATTTCTTAAGAGTTCCTGGAAGAGGGGCGCCTGGGTGGCTCAGTGGGTTAAGCCGCTGCCTTCGGCTCAGGTCATGATCTCAGGGTCCTGGGATCGAGTCCCACATCGGGCTCTCTGCTCAGCGGGGAGCCTGCTTCCTCCTCTCTCTCTCTGCCTGTCTCTCTGCCTACTTGTGATCTCTCTCTGTCAAATAAATAAATAAAATCTTAAAAAAAAAAAAAAAAAAAAAGAGAGTTCCTGGAAGATATCTAGGACGTGGGCCCTTTTTATTCACATATTCCTTACTGAAACACTGTTCCCTCCTGAGGTCATGTGGAACCCCAGCTTGTCCATCTAGGGCTTTGGTCATCTGGAATAGAAGAAAAGGAGGACATGTTCACATGCAAAGTCCATATATGTCTCATCTTAACAGGAACAAGCAGGATGGCATCCAATGACTTTTCCAACCCAGTAAAATCCTGCTGCGAAACTATCTTAGCTGGCCCCAGTCTCCAAAATAAGGTCAGCTTTTAGACTCAAGAAGCAAATCTGGTACCACCTGAACTCCACTTGAAATCACCCACAAACTGAAGACTGGAAAAAAAATCAACCATGGTTGGCATCAACCCTTACTGGTCCGAGAAGATGTGAGGTCCCGTGGGGGACCATGAGCTCAGAACCACACAGCCACTCCTGCTTCAGTGTCCTTTCTCATCATCATCATCACATGCAGGGTTACTGATGAAGAATAGTTAACTGTCAAGTACATTCGGCGGAGCACCTAGGGGCCCTGTCAGTAGTCTTGAAGTCACCTTAACTATAAATTGTGCGGGTTTCCTTAGTCTGAATTCCTGCTACCTTGGATTTTTCTCTTCCTTATACCCTTTATTCAAGAATTATGCAAGGTTATAGTCTAGGTCTATTGTAATTTAGCATTTAGAGTCCATGGTGCCTTTGGGACCAGATACCTCCCTGCATGATCCTGTTTTTCATTTCTACGCTGACAAATATACCATTTCAACTGTCACTTACATAACCAGTTCAAGTTTAGCTCCATATTGTCAAACAGGTGGATTTATAAATGCATTACCTGAAGGAAATGTTCCCCCAAATAGCAGAAGTGGAGACTTTATTTATTTATAATTATTTGTTAGATTTGTAAAAATGTTCTTGTTGCCAGAAAGCCTCTGGCTAAATACAAATTAAAACACTTTTGAATGTAGTAAAAACAGCAGTGGCATCATTTTAATTACCCATTGGGGGACGCCAGGCAGCAAAGATGTATTTATTTCTTTCTTTCCTTGTTTTATGTGACGGCCTGCTTAGGGACATGAACTTCTGGTCTGCACGCCTGCCACACAGGCTGTACCCCCAGCATCGATTTCCGCCTTCCCGAGAACATCCTGATTCGGTGGGGAGGGGAGGGCAGAGGAGAGGGTGGGAAGCCGTTCTCTATTTGATAGGCTTGATGGAAAAAATATTCCAGACGACTGTCTCCCAACACAGAATAGAGTAGCCCTTCCCTCTTCCTGTTCCGGACAGGGCTGCGGCTCTATTGCCCAGCCGTCCAGAGAGTCCTTCTGTCCACTTTCATTTCCTCCAAGCTTCCTTTCTATTCCTTCTTCCCCTTGATACTCTCCCACTAAGATGTCTGCTTCAGTGAGCCTGCATCTAGTTCTGTTACTTGCAGTCAAGATGCCTGTCTTCTAAAGAGGGCTAAAACAAAAAAGAACAGTGTGGCTGTCACCCTTTGACCTAAGAGAGAGTATGTCAAGTACAAACCCAATCAGTCTTAGGCAAGCTTTGCAACCACACTTTTGTTCTAAGATGGCAAAGCTTAGTCATTAAAGCAAGGTCTTGACCTTCACACAGGTCTGGTTCGACTTCCGACTCTCCACTCACTGGACGTGAGCAGGTTCCTCGAACTGCTTTATACCTCAGTTTCTTCATCTGTCAAATGGGGTTGCTAGGATGGCTACCCAAGAACCAGGAGAACACGTGTGGGAAGCACTTCTCTCCGTAGATGGCACACGGCAACCGTGCTCCATAAACGTGAGCTTACTTGATTTTTTCATCATCTGTCAACGGAGGAATAATAATATCCACATTCACTCGAGTTATTTTGGGGATGAAATGTGTGAGACAATACTTGGAGATATATAGAGAATCCACAAATATGAAACCAGAAAAAAACCAGAGAAGCCACCCTGTAACTCCGACACAGCCCTGAAGCGGCTCATACAGCAAGGAATCGCTTGTCCGGAGATTGCTCTGCTAAGGGAATGCTGGGCCAAGTAGCTGGGAGTTTGCATGTTCAGACAAAGGTGGGGGAAGTGAAGCTGCCCCAGAGACCAAGAGACGTATTTGAGGAAAGGCTCTCTTTTTCCAACTAGTTGCTGATCTATTTCAGCAAGTCAAGAAAACAAAGAGTAACATAATGAACGCCAACCACCCATTACTCACGGACAAAATCCCTTCTTTCTCCCCTGACTTCCCTACATACACATTCATCTCTAAACCATATGTACCTATATACACGTATATAGAATTGGTTTGGCAAATTTCAAGGCTATCCAATAAATGCCGGTATTCTTACGCAACTCAACATTATGTTTGTGAGACACAACCATTGTTGTGTGTAGTCTTGCTCGGTGCTGACTAGAATGATTTTGGAAGAAGGCACCCATAATGATTCAGTGGTAATGGACTTTTTTAAAGATTTTATTTTTAAATAATCTCTACACCCAATATGGGCTCAAACTCAAGACCCTGGGACCAAGAGTCACACACTCTGCTGACTGAGCCAGCCAGGTGTCCCTGCTGATGGACATTTGGACAGCCATTGGACAATTCTGACATTCTGACATCCATTTCCTTTGTGCCTTGATGCCAAAGTTTCTCTAAGCTAGTAGTTCTCAAATTTGGGGCACTAGAAAGCTTCCTAGTCCTAGTCCCCTAGGACTTCCTAGTCCCCTAGAAAGCTTCTTGAAACAAAGATTGCGGGGCAACTCTTCCAGAGTTTGGTTCAGTCTGAGGTGAGATTCAAAAATCTGTACTTTAACCAGTTCCCAGATGACAGTGACTTTGCTGGTCCAGAGGCCACACTTTGAGAACGGCTCCTCTAGGCTCTATCTAAGAGAAGTGGTAGGTCATAGGTTATAAACATTTCCAGCTCCTCCACTTATTACCAAACTGTTTTCTAAAGCAGCTGAACTGACAATGCAGAGGGGGGATTCCAAATCTTCACATTCTCATGTACCCTGGACAGTTTTTTCAAGGTCGCCAATTAGGCTTGTAAACTTTTCAGACCTTACTAGCTTCATCAAACCTAGCACAGCGCACACTGAAAAGCTGGTTATGAATATGGAAACGCTTGGCCAAGTTCACCCACAGCATCCTTACCCTGGGGACGAAAAAGATTCTGGTTCATGAGGCAAGAACTAAGGCAAGTTTTCTATGATAGGGATATACTTGATGACTCTACTTCTTAATTTCCTTGATTTTCAAATTCTGCCTTTTGTCCAATAATCCTCTGTGCATAAGCAAAATGGCGCTCACGTTGGCTAAGTCCCACCTGTCCTTCAGTGTTCCTACTACAAGATCACTCAGAGGTTCTGTCATCAGGGGAGAGGCAGATACCCACACATGCTGAGTTACCACTCTGTCAGGTACCACATCTCATTTAGTTTTGACAGAAGTCTACTGCGCTGTAGGCATCACCATCTTATGTAGTTAGAATAATAATAACACAGTGAAGTTTTTGACTGCTTACTGTGTGTCAGGCACTGTCCTAAGCTCTGTATCCAAATCAATTCATTTAACCCTCACTTCAATCCATGCTGTAAGTACTACCATTCTTGCTACTTAATGGATGAAGTCATTTCAAGCAGCTATACGATCTGATCCCAGCCATGGCACCAGTCAATGATCTCCAGATTTTTTCTGGTTGACCTCAAGATCACAACATTCTCTTCTGTTTTAACAGTCAGTCAGTCTCTTGGCATAAAACATGGAATCCCAACTTTGGGTGGGGGGTGGAGGGTGCAGTTTGCAATTTCAGCCTTGTTTCTATCAATTCAGCCTTGTTTCTATTCAATTTTTGAAATTCATCTCAAAAATCCCAAGCTATTAAGAGGAAACACCAAGTGGATTATGTAAACGACCTCTCCCCCCCCACCCCCCCACCAGAGGAAACTAGCTAGGTTCAGCAGACCAAAACTCCAACTGGAAAGCTGTTAAGCAGGGCTGAAAATAAACATGAAATTTAATTTGAAAATATATTTACCGGTACCCCTCTGTCAATCAGATGTCCACCTGGCTTACACTCAGGTCTAATAGCCGTGAACTTCAGCTGAAGAAAGGCTTTCTGCAACCCATCACAATTACTGTATCACAGACCATTCACATTCAGAAGCCGTTGCTTCTCTTGTATCTTATTTTTTGTTGGAGGAAATATTGAGAGAATCTCTGCGGCAGACTCTGCTCCCAGACAAGATGAATGATCATCAAAATACAGTCAGCAAAATTTAAAAATGTGAATAAAGGAAGGATATTAATATCCTTTCTAAGGTAATCAGTACTTTTTGTTTGACAAAGAAATTGCCCACTGTTTATGGTTTATGCAAATAATGTATGTTAATGTCAAGGCTGCAGAGTATATAGCTTTGCATCTAAGTGTTTGTGGAAAATACATGCCAATACATTTTAAACCTTTTCCTCATATAAACACAACGATTTCATAAATATACAGCACCTTGTTCTTAAAAACATTTATTATAATTTTATGCAATGCAAATCACATTAGAATAAATTATTTCTTGCTAAAATGGCAAAGTCAGCAAAATTACAAGGAAATAGGAAGTTCCAGCATTGTGCGCTTTTCAATAACATCAAAATGAGCTGACACCCTCCCTGGCAGGAATTCACCTGGATGCTCTTAACCAGGGGGGCCCCGCGCTCCCCAGTCAACCCAGGGGTTCTCTGCACTCAGGGCACCAGGTCTTGTGTTTGCTGCCCAGTATATTGGAGAACAAACCTGCTTTATTATGGATTAATAACAAGGACCTTTAGTGGAGGTAACTTCTGAAGATGTGAAAACCAACCCTGATTTCTAAAGAGGAGTTGAGCAGAAAGAGTCCCTGGTGGAGACTGTTCTTACAGAATCTATGCCCAAGACCCCAAGAAAAGACGGCATTGGAAACTGCAGGGGAGCACGAATACAAACCCCAACCACATCTTCATTCACGGGCCCATGCATTTATTCATTCAACGAACAGTTACTACACACCACTTACAATTCTGTCACTGGAGAGGGAGAAATGAACGCGACAGAAAAGGCCCATATCCTCATGGAATTCGTAGTCAAGAGGCTTAAATAAGCAAGCAATTAAGTCAACATGATTATTTCAGGTAGTGATGAGCGAATGTACCTACCACGGGAGGCATTCTTGACGGGGTCCTGAGGGAACTCTTCTCTGAAGAGGTGACATTTGAGGGAAAAAGAAAATGAAGAGATTTGGGGCGCCTGGGTGGCTCAGTGGGTTAAGCCACTGCCTTCAGCACAGGTCATGATCCCAGGGTCCTGGGATCGGCCCCGCATCGGGCTCTCTGCTCAGCGGTGAGCCTGCTTCCCTCTCTCTCTCTATCTCTCGCTTTCTCTGCCTACTTGTGATCTTTGTCAAGTAAATAAATAAAATCTTTAAAAAAAAAAAAAGAAGAAGAGATTCAACCAACACATGATGATTTAGGGGGAGGCGGGGGGGTGCACGGGGAAGTGCTCAAAGCACAGCACATGCAAACAGCAAACGCGAAGGCCTGAAGTAGAAATCAGGCGGAACAACATCAGGATGGCGGGCGCTGACGGGGAACAAGGCCAGGTTGGGTGGAATCCTGAAGGCCAACACACAGAGTTTGGGATGGATCCCAAGGCACAAGAAGCCACTGGGTGCTTACCCAGGGCACTGGCACATTCTGAAGTGTCACTGTGTGAAGAATGGATTGAAAATCGGGATGGGGGAGGGCCGCTGGAAGACCAGCCCTGTCCACAGGGTAAGAGAGGAAGGCGGGCTGGACCAGGGGTTCAACAGTTGAGCCATAGACCAATTTGGCATATATTCAAGAGCTTAAAAAAAAACACAGAACTTGCTGTGGAAGGTAAAGGGAGAGAAGAACTCAAGACTAACTCATTGGTTTTTCACATCCACAGGTCTAAGCATGGGGGCACCATTTCCAGAGACAGAAAGACAAAGTCTGGGAGAAACCAAGACCTCTAAATTGGGATGTCAGGAGATCTCTCGAGTAAAGGTCAAGTCAGTCACTGGATATTCAGGTATGAGCTCAGAGGAGTAGTAGGGGGGACCAGAGATAGAAATGTGGGGACTGGTAAAGAGCCCATTCCTCTGACTGTGGAGGAGAGAAGGTGTTGGCAGAAAACGTGGAAAAACAGAAGCTACGATACACAGACACTTTGAAGAAGGAGTCTTTGTTGAGGGGATAAAATCTGCACCAGCCACAGTGATGGAAGAGGATGAAGTGAGAAATGAAGAGAAAAGGCAACTACGCTGGTTCTCGCTCTTGATACCTCTACCTCCTGGATACTCCTCGTATCAGCTCTGCTCCTCAGGCACTCAACAGGGCACGCATTTATGCCCTCCACTAAGCTTTTCTTCCATGCCAAGGAGGCCCACCTCGTATTACACTCTGGACTCTCTCCACCTCTGTGCTTCCTCTGCCTGAAGAGAAATGGAGTAATTTTCCTCATTGTTCCATTAAAGAAAAATGCCCTTTCTCTCCTAGGAAGCCAGCTGCCCGCAGAATGTAAGACTTTGGCTCTGCATGCAGCAAAACCTTACCAGCCAAGTCCCAGTGAGGAAAGGCTTGTCCCAACCAAGTGGGGAGGTCAGTCTAGGTCAGTGGGCCTGTCTGTCTTCCACTCAGCCACATTCCCCGCCTGCCCCTTAACTAGGTGCCAAGGACTCCCTCCATTGGCCACTCCTTGCTCGGTCCTCGTTCAGAACGCAGGCACAGAGCTGGGATGGAAGGACTCCTATGACCCACCCGAAAGACCCATCTTTTGGGTGGGTCATAGGATGTTCTATGAAGTTGATTTCTTGTTCAAGTTCACAAAGCTAACCGGTGACCAAGCTTGTCTGAATCAACATTGTCTGAGTCCACAACTCAATTTAAATGCCCAGTCTGGTACATGTGGCAAGGTTCTTCATGGGTTAAATGAGGATCATCCTTGCACAGAAATTATTTCCTGGAGATGTTTCAATGAGAGACAAGTCATTGTAGCACACAGTAGGCCAGATTCACTCACCAATTCATTTTTTAAATGTTTAAATTATCAAATGCAGGGGAGAAATCCAAATGTGCTAAATGTGGCATCTCCGGGGATCTTTATTCTAAAAATTGTTTCAATGTTTACATCCAAACCCAGTCCTTCAAGTAAGCAATTGCGTTCCACCAAGATAGAAACGGAAAGCCGCTTCTTCGTGAGGAGCACATTTTTTGTTTTGTTTTGTTTTTTAAACTGACAATTAGCAGTGAGTTTAAAAGACAGACAAATCTTCAAGGGATTTGGGGGAAGCGCAGCTTCCTCCAACCTGTCAGTAAATGTCTGGCCGCCCCCGCTCCAGCTGGATCATGTCCGCATCTGTCCGACACACCTGTGGTGAGGAATCGGGGCAGAGAGGACAGCAGCTCCGTGTTTTGCTTGCACGCCATGCAGCCGAGCTCAGAGACGGCTGCAGGGTTGGTCCTTCAGTCGCATTACAAGGAGAAGCCAGTCTGCAGAGCTTGTATGGCTTCTGTGCAGCCTTCTGGGCAGCTGACATGCAGAAAAACAGGCCGACAGAGAAGCTACCTTGGATCCCAGTGGCTTTCTGGATTCTTGGTTCTGCTCCCTCATTGCTAGTGACTTTGAGATTTCTGGTGCTAGCTTCTAGAGAGGTCTGGCTCTATTTCTTATTAAGTTCCATCTTGTATCTTGGAAGCCTTAGAATAAATCTTTTCTTCAGCCTTGTTTGAATGAGCTCTTGTTCTTTGCAAATAAAGGCAACACAACCGACACAGCTCTGGCTGAGGTTGGAGGAAATACTTAGGAATTACCTTGGTCTTGAAAATCACACATTCAAGAAGGCTTGAAAAGAGCATGCATAGGTCTATGTTTTATAAAGAGATAAGTCACTCATGGAAATTATAAACACCATGGAGGGTATTAAAATCACCTCTGAAATCACTAATATGATCAGCCTCCGTTCCGCTCCCACTTGTCTCAATGACTCCATGCCTCCTCTTTGACGTCAGCAAGACCCGGTGTCACTGGCCCCCTACACCCTCTCCCGAACACCTTCAGTTCTCTCTCCAGGTGCCCTCAGTCCACGGTCCTGATTTGCGGGCCGCGATAATATGCTCGCCTCCTTGCGCCTTTCTCATTTCACCGAGACAAAATCACAGCCCTGAACGAACCCTAACCCCCTCCCGACCTTGTCCATGTATTAAGGACTGAATTGCATGCCCCCTACCCAAAATCATAAGCTGAAGTCCTAACCCCCCAGGTTTCAGAATGTGACTGTATCCGGAGATAGGGTCTTCAGAGATGTCATTAAGGTGAGGTCACTGGGATGGGTCCTAACCAAATATGGCTGCTGTCCTTAAAAGAAGGTCCTTATAAGGTTGGAAAGTAAAGACCATGAGAAGACAAAGAGAGAGGGGGGCCATCTACAAGCCAATGAGAGATGCCCTCAAGAAAAACCAACCTTGCCAGCCCCTTGATCTTGATCTTGGGCTTCTAGCCTCCAGAACTATGAGGTAATAAATTTCTATTTCAACCAAGCTCCACATGGCCCTTTGTTACGGAGGCCCTAGCAAGACGAATACACCATCGTATGCACTCCGGCACCCAAGAGCTGCTGGAGGAAAACTACACAGCCAGGCAGAACCGTTTCAGTATAAATTTATGATCACCGACCCTAACTGGACCCTGACACTGCTTAGAAATCCCACTACAACTCTCTGGGCGACCTGCTTTCCCACTCTCCTTACTGACCTTTCCACCTCTTCCCGTCTCCAAATGCCCCCACTTTAATTCCCATTCCTCTGAAGATGATCTTTACTCCTAAGTCACACTCAAACAAAAGCCATCGGGAGTAGACGTCAACTCTCCACCCCCACAGCTATAGTCCTACCTGTGCCTACTTCTCCCCGTGACTCCCACCTCCCCAGTCACATGCTGGTTTCCATTTCCCCACCCCATGCCCCGCCTCCTAAGAATCTTCTCTCCTCTGTTTTCAATCACTCCATCTCAATCAGCTTATTTCCCTCACTGCTCTAGTCTCTTCCAGGTTATTTCAGCCTCCCTTCCTATAAAACAGACCTAATGATGGCTACCTACAAGGGCCATTGTGAGTGCTATTTACAGATGTCTAGCACATTCCTGGAACACCACAGACATAAATGATCTTACTTAAACTTCAGTCAGAAAGACTTGGTAATATATATATTAACTTGTTAATGTATATAGTCCTAAATATAGGAATTTCTACATATGTAAGAAATATTATGAATATATACTGTGAATATACATATTATGTATTTTTATATATACTTTAATATGTTTTATATATTCCTATATGTAGAAAAATAGTGTCCTACATTTTGGAGATGTCATACATTTGGAGGAAGAAGGAACGGGTTTTTTTTTTTTCCTCTTGTAAGTATTTAAAAATAATTATTTTCATCTCTAAACTCTGACACTCTGACAGAGACTGTGTTTGATGAGACCCCCAGAGAATAAAACACATTCTGTGTCACGTGAAGAGGCCAGAAGGAGTTGTTCAGCACAGGGCTGGTAGGCTGCCGGTACTGTGTGGCGTGATTTACATGCACAAATTGACACTATAAAGAAAATGCTTCCTCTGTTAAAGCACAGGTCCTTGGAGGGCCTGGGTGGCTCAGTGGGTTAAAGCCTCTGCCTTCGGCTCAGGTCATGATCTCAGGGTCCTGGGATCAAGCCCCACATCAGGCTCTCTGCTAAGCAGGGAGCCTGTTTTCTCCTCTCTCTCTCTCTCTCTCTGCCTACTCAGTCTATCAAGTAAACAAATAAAATCTTAAAAAAAAAAAAAAAAAAGCACAGGTCCTTTTCCAGACAACATACAGGCAGCACAGGGAGAGGGGACATGAGAAGTGCTGCTCTGGGATGGTCACAAGCCAGGCAGACCCTCCGTCTTCCAGGTCCTGCAAACATCCAGCAGCAATATCTACTCCACCGCCACCACAAGCCAATGCATAGTCTCGTATTAGCTTCCCAGGGCTGCCGTAATCAAGCACCACAAATTCAGGTGACTTAAAACGACATAATTTATTCTCCCACCGTTTGGAAGCCAGAAGTCTGAAATCAAGGGGTCGGCTGAGCCACACTCCCTCTTGAAGGGGAGAATCCTTCCTTTTCTGGTGCTGTCTCCTGGTTGCCACCACCCTTGGCACTCCTCGGCTCATAGACACCATACTCCAATCTCTGCCTCTTGAGGCCACGCAGCATTCTCCCCGTCTCCTCTGTCTCTGCATCTTTGCATGGCATTCCCCATGTATGTGGAATGTCCAAATTCTAAGGACACCTGGCAGTGAGTTACCACCCAACCCCATTTAAGAATGACCCATCTTAACCTGATTACACATGCAGAGGCCTTATTTCCAAAATTGATCACATGCACACGTTCCAAGAGTCAGCACCACTTCGACATCTCTTTCTGGGGAACACAATTCAATCCGTAATACCCACCCACACGTGAAACAGCAAATGCACAGAATGCACGCAGAGCTCGCAGCCCTGCCAGTCATCTCTATGCCAGAAGAGACCCGAAGCTTCAGTATGTTCTACCCCAAGCCTGCTGGGAAAAGAGCAGCATGATTTACACATAAGACCCCATGGCAACTGGGAAGGGGGTAATGTGCTGGCTGGGTCCCCCATCTAGCTTTACTCACAAACCACAGAGAGGTCATGGATTTGCTCACAGAGTATCCAGGCCAGGCCCTGGCTCTCCCCGGAAGCATCCTGAGTCTGCCAGAGCCAGGCCACTTGCCAGCAGGCTTCTCCATTATTGTGTCTGCCCTACAGGGACACGTAGCTTAGCCAGCACTCCCCAGCCTCCAGCCTGGCAAAGCTCACGGTACCCCTCAGCCCTGGGTCTCCTGGGGCCGGCCGGGGAAACCTGGAGCCGCCCATACAATGACAGCTCAATCCACACTTGTTTCCTTCTCCCAAACAGACCACAGACTCAAGTTTTCTTTCTTACATACTTTCAGACTGTATATAAATTGGATTCTTTTTGGACTTAAAACTGAAACAGCAAAAGTAAGTAAACATATAAATATAAATCAGTATTTATATTGATAAATATAAATTATATAGGAATTATATATGAATCATTCCAAATGATTAAAGGAAAATTAAGACTGGGATGGGTTGTGTCATGAGATGCACAGCTCGACCCCGTGCATCTCCCTCCCTGCTCCGCGAAGACGGGCAGTCCATTACCAAGGGCTGATGAAACATTGCAGAGTCTTTCCCTTGCTTCTGGTCTTTGAAGAGTTTAGACCTTTGAATTTCGGAAACCTAAACCCCCAAGGGAAATCAGGAAGCAGAAAATACAACGTGTAAAAGCATCCTCTTAATAGAATTCCCTGGGACAGAGAAATCAATGGCACAAATACAGCCATTTGGTACAAATTTCTAGGAACCCTTTCGAAACATAGCAAGGATAGGACTCAATGTAAAGAGGAAATTGGGGCCTGCATGGTGAGTCCCTTCCTAATAAAGCAAGTTGTTGTTATTAAAGGGGAAAGCCAGGACCCCGGGGGATGTCCCCCCACCACCACCACAGGGGAGGAACCGGTGCTGAAAGAGGCACACTCTGGGTGGGCGGGGTGGCCAGAGGGATCTCTCTTGCCCACATGGTTCTCAGGAGGGGCTGAGAACTTGGCAATGTGTGGGGACCCATGTGGCTGTCCCATCCAGGAAGGGGATATTGCTACTGGCATCTAGTAGGCAGAGGCCAGAGAGGCTGCCAGTCATCCAGCGATGCGCAGGACAGCCCCCCAACAAAGAAGGACCCAAACCACAGGTCAGTGGTGGAACTATCTGGCAGGAGCAGCTACATACCTTGTAAGATCTAATGCAAAATAAAAATGTAGGTCCCTTTGTTCGAAAATGTTAAAATGGTGACGGCAGGGAACTCAACCAAGCACAGGGTCTTTCTAAGCACAGAGCCCCATGCAGTAACATACATGACACATACACGAAGCTAAACCTGCTGGTGAGAAGCCCTGGGCTGGACGCTTAGTCATTCAGAGGCCATGAGACCACTCCCTCCAAAAATAAAAAAAGTCTAGGAGTAACAGAGTTTTCCTAAGACAGTCCCCAGGCCCCTGCCCCCCCACCCAACCTGCAAAAGCTCCAAAAAGAGACTGGACCTAGACACATGTACCAGGAACACAAGGGGGACCAAAAAAAAAAAAAAAAAAAAAAAGAGACAGGAGGATCTAGAAAGCCAGGCGATTAGGCATCAGATTTATCAAACTACAGGAAAAATCTTCAATATGCAAAGCTCCTCAGCTGTGACTGACAGGAAGTGAAAGCCTTTCTAAAGGCAATTACAAAGAAAGCAAGCATACTGAAAAGACAGAGACATATGATCACCTAAAAATAAAAAAAAATCCTATAAACTAAAATATTGCTAGCAAAAGAGAAGGACTGTCAAGGAAAATCCTCTTGCAACATACAGACAGATGCAGGGCTGAGAGTATTACTATGTAAAGAGTTCTTATAAAACAATGAAAGGAAAACACATTTTTTAAAATGGGCCCTTGGGGTGCCTGGATGGCTCAGTTGGTTAAGCATCCAACTCCTGGTTTTGGCTCAGGTCATCAACTCGAGTCCCGCCTTGGGCTCTACACTGAGCGTGGAGCCTGCTTAAGATTCTCTCTCTCTCACCCACTCTAAAAAAAAAATAAAATAAGAATGGGCCCTCAAGCCCCTAAAAACTGCAAAAGTCATAATCAGATACATAATAACAGATTTTACATCACAAAAAAACTCAGAGGCACAATAATGATAATACTTTTCACATCAGCTTTGAAGAGAACACAAAAATAATTATAAAACCTAGTTTTATAATAGAAAAAGAAATTAGAATGCCTTTCAAAGTCTGCTGGTAAGCCTATATATCGATAGGAGCTTTCCAGAGGCTAAAAAAACAGTATGTATAAAAAAAATCCTAAATTGAGTAATCTCTCATTCAGCAACTCTACCCATTTACACTGGTCCTGAAGAAATAATCAGTTAAGTGAACTTAAAAAATCTAAGTTAAAAAAATTTTTTTCCATAACTTGCCTAAATTCCTTCAGCTGTTAGGTAGCAGAACCGGTGTTTCAATCCAGACCCGCCTTCTTCTGAGCCCTGAACCACGCACACCAACCACACACAGGTGAGAGACAACACAGGTCAGTAAACATCTGTCAGTCAAACTCAGGGCCTAGACCACCCCACCCTCTGCACATTACATGGGAATCATCGTGAGCTGGTGGAATAGGGGACTGGTAAATCTCAAAGGGATCTAACGTTCAGGGGATGGAGGGAGATCCTGGGGCCAGTCCGTTCTCCCACAAACAGCCAACCTGTGGCATGAACGAAACGCATCTCTTCCACTAGCAAAGAGCCTTTGCACTGTGAGTAACACATCACCTCCTCTCAGAGCATTTCTGGGAGCACGTGTCTAGTGCAGTTGAAATTCTACATGGGAACACAGCTCTGTGAGTGATCGCTATATTCTGTGGGTCAGGGACCACAGGTTGACCTGCACAAAACACACAGGCCATGCATTTCTGCCGACAGAACCAAGTCCAACAATCTCACTGGAATTAGGAAGAAATGGACACACAAGGCTTACAGGGTAGAAGCCTCTGATTTCTTAGTGCATCTCGTCTACAGGAAGCTGTCTCTCTGCAGACCAGACACGCATCAACAGAAACCATCCAGGACTGTGGCATCATGATCCTTCCTGCCTTGAGACATTGCCTGGGAAATCTGGCTCGAGTGTCGTATATATGAGAGGGAAGGCCCAGACTAGGGTGGCTGGATGAAAGAAAACTGTACAACAGAGAACACATCATGTTAGCATGGGTGTGTGTGTTCTGGATCCTTCCAGCCTTACAGGATTGCACACTCCAAAGCTCCACCAGGAGATCAGCGCTACCATTTTTCTAAGCCACTTCTTCCTGGGGAGATGGTTTATTCAGCCATGAGCTGGGATTTGGGTGAGCTGGACCAATCCTTTTTCCTGCCTTAGTTTCCCTGCTTGGCAGGTAGGCCCCGTAGAGCTGGGATTCCTGCATGGAACCCCAGTCTCCATGAACCTTCATATGTTGGTCAGTTCTTTGAACTTACCTTTCTCGGTAATCCTGGACTTGATCCTCAATGACAGTCACTCTCTAAAGCCATCCCCTCTTCCTACACCCCCAAATGTCAACACAGGCCTGCCCTCAGGTCTTCCCACTCCTGAGAACATCTCCGGAGAGAGAAGATAAAAACAGAATGGGGCAGTGCAAATGGAAAGGAACCAAGATTCCCTTGCACAATCCAAGAGGACAGCGGGAGCTTTCACAGTCCCACACGGCCGCTGAATGCTGACACCCGGGCAAGTTCTCCTGCTCTCACTTTACATTTCCCTTTCTTATTTCTTTATTGAAGATCTTTAGAGCAGCACTGTTCACTCATGTGCCTGGATACAAAAGATATCTCTCAGGGGAAATGAGCACATTCTCTTCGGCCAACTAGAAAATAAATGACGTATGAAGCCAGAAAAGATGCTTGGCACCTTCGTGATCCTTCAGATGGGAAGAGCATCTACTCTGCAGTTTCCATGATCTTTTACAAACATTAGCCCTGTGTCCCTCACACCAGTCTGTCTGAAATCCACATTTTACTGTCTGGGAGAAGCCAACGGATTTCCCCAAGATGGCGGCAGGGTTCAAGGTGAGAACATTAGGCCTCCCGTGTTCCACACATGAACTGAGCAGCACACACGTATTCCTGCCTTCCTACACCACACAGTCTGGCAGGAGAAAAATATTAACATCACAAATTAATAATTATAAACTACAACAGGCAAAACTGGATCTGCATCTCCAGCAACAGAGGAACAACTGAATACATGATGACTCGTCCCCATGTAATACATCACTACCACAGGCGCAAAACGTGGGCTTGCACAGATATATTTATTTACCTAACATACATCCTCAAGATGTTGCTAAATAAAAAGAAAACAGGATATGGAACAGACCATAAAATAGGATTCTATTTTCCTTACAAGAAACATAAAAGACATGCATACCAAGCCCCGGCTTTTGCCTGCTGTTATAGTGCCCTACTCCCGTGTATAGACTGCGCTGGTAGCCCATCCTTTAGCACAGGCGGGGGCAAACTACAGCCCATGGGCCAAACTCAGCTGTTGGTGTAAATAAAGTTTTATTGGAACACAGAAGCACTCATTCATTTACATATTGTCTAAGGCTCTTTACACGCTACGACAGCAAGTTGACTCATTCCAACAGACCCGGTAGGACAGCAAAGCCTAAAATATTTACTCTCTGGCGCTTCCCAGAAAAAGTCTGCCAGCCCATGGACTACTCGATCCAGGAATCCGGGAGGGTGGTTGTTCTGAAATCACAGCCCTCTTAAGCGAGCACTTATGAGGTGCCAGTCCCTATGTGAGCACTTTGCAAGCCCCCCGCCCCGACTGATTTCCCTCCCTCAACAGCCCTATGTGCTAGCGCTAGGTGCGGTTATTAGCGATGCTTTACAGATGAGGAGACCTGGATGCAGATTCAGGAAACTGCCTAGGGTCACACATCTGGGAAAAGAACGAACAGAGATTCCAAACTAGGCTTTCACATGCAATGACACATTCCTTCTGGAACAGACTCCTCCTCCTGCTCCCCTTCCTTCTCTTTCTGTTCCAGCCTCCGGCCTCATAAATACAGACACGTCTAGCCTTATCTCTGCCTGAAGCCCTGTAAGTCTATCACGACCTCTAACTCTGGACATAAATTTTTAATAATATTAATCAGCTCAAACATCAGTAGGTACTGATTGCCTCTGAAGCTGTTAGCGGTCAATGGAAGCTTCTGGAAGAGGTGATATTAGAGCCCATGTCTTTTTTTTTAAGTTTTTATTTAAATTCCAGTTAGTTAAATTACAGTGTACTCTTCGATTCAGGTGTACAATGTATCGATTCGACACTTCCACACAACACCCAGTGCTCATCACAGCAAGGGCACTCGCTAATCGAGGGCTGCTGTCTTGAGCCTTAATTCTGGATGATTTTAAGAATAAGGCAGAGGGGGAAAGGCCATCCAGAGAGCAGGTATAAGGCATGTTAAAACCAGAGTCACAAATGCTCTCGTGCACTTAGCAACACCCAAACACTGAGCCCTGGGGGCACAAGGAAGAGGCGGCGGTTAGTGATTCATGCGTCTGTGTCTAGCCTTCTGGTGTCGTCATGACCACACATTTACTTATTGGTATGTATATTATTTTATTAAAATTCTTTGGTTTTTATTTCTCCTTTATAGTACACTTAGGTCCTATTAATTTTTTAATTATGCAATGTGGCTTGGTTATATTATCTATGAAGTTTGTTTCAGGAGGTCCCACAAAATGTTTGTTCCAAGAAGGGAACACTGGGCCGAAACAAGAGCCATCTGCCTGGTCAATTCAGAGGGTTAGTGGGAAGTTCTGCGAGGCTGGAGCCAAATGGAGGACTGGAGACGTGAGCGGTCAGGGGACAGGCTGAAGGACCCAGGAAGGATGCAGAATGTGTGCAATTTGGGGGCACAGAGGCAATTTTACTATGAAACTAGCGAGGCTGAAGCTTCACTTGGCCCCTCGGATGCTTGGGGCCCTTCTAAGACCTTAGGAGGAGGAGCCCTACAGCATGTTCATATGGTCATTTTTTTTTAATTTGAAGTAAACTTTAATTTCCATTTTGCTGAAAGAAGGTCCTCCACAATGTATAGAGAAGGCCCCACAAACTCTGGACAGCCTTAGTTAGATGCAGAACATGCAGAATATTCAAGCAAGGAAATGACAAATGCTCTGTGCAACAAAAACCCTCTGGGCACTCCTCCCTGAAGGAGATAAATGTTCCTGCCTCTTGCTTCCCCTTCCACAGTAGTGAGCCAGGCCACGTGGTTCCGACTTAGCTTCCACACAGCCCACACATGGACCCAGACACATGACCACATGGTCACTGCGGTCCACCCTCCAGCATGCCTCGACTCAGTGAGCCTAACTGCCCTGGGCACATCTACCCCCAGAATAAAGAAACTATTCCCAGGTAGGAGGAATCTCAAGACCAGCTTTTGCACCAACCTTAGCATAAAGACACACCACTGTATTTCTTGTAAATTCCTGAATCTGTGGCTCCGTTACCTGAGTGAGGTACACTGATACCAGCACACATTGCAAATACTTTCATTCACCCTACATCTGTGTACTATACTCCTACTACGCACCAGATCTTGTGGCAGATGCCAGAAAGACAGGGTATAAGAGTGGGCTGTTGGAGTCTTTGTGCACTTACTAGCTATGTGACCTTGTGCAAGCCATTGGAGCTCTCTGAGCTCAAACTTCTCTTGACTATAAAATAAACCTAATGAATATGCTGACATACTACAATTTAAGAAATAACAATTGGGGGAGCGCGTGGGTTAAGCCTTTGCCTTCGGCTCAGGTCATGATCTTAGGGTCCTGGGATCAAGCCCTGCATCAGGCTCTCTGCTCAGCAGAGAGTCTGCTTCCTCCTCTCTCTCTGCCTGCCTCTCTGCCTACTTGTGATCTCTGTCTGTCAAATAAATAAATAAAATCTTTTTTAAAAATTTAAAAAATAACAATTTTGGGGGGCTCCTGGGTGGCTCAGTCGTTGGGCATCTGCCTTCGGCTCGGGTCATGATCCCAGGGTCCTGCGATCAAGCCCCGCATCGGGCTCCCTGCCCAGTGGGGAGCCTGCTTCTCCCTCTCCCTCTGCCTGCTGCTCCTCCTATTTGTGCTCACTCTGTGTCTGTCAAATAAATAAATAAAATCTTAAAAAAATAACAATTTTTTAAATTTTTTTTTAAAAAGGATATGTTCCAAGTGAAAAAAATTAAAAATAAAGAAAGCGAACTTGATGACCACAGTGAGCTCCCTCTGTTGTTGCCTGTCCCACAAATCTTTCTCCTTCTTATTTAATGTTCTACTGTATTACATGATTATTTTCACTGAGGTATGATTTTCATGCAATAAAATACAGTTCTTAAGTGTATAGCTCGATGAGTTTTGACAACTGCATATTTCCAAGTAACCTCACTAGAAATAAGATATAGAACACTCTTATTACCCCAGAAAAGTCTCTTATGACCTCTTCACACCAGTTCCTAGACACACCTTAGAAACAACCACATCTTACTTCCAACACCATGGATAAATGGCATCACACACACGGATCTTTTTACGGCTGGCTTCAATTGCTGAATATGGTATTTGTGAGCTCCACGCATGTGTTCATACACAGCAGTGCCCTGTCTTGTCGTGTTGTTGAATAATATGCCACTGGGTGACCGCATACTGCAATGATCTATCCGGTCACACAATGATGGACATTTGGGTTTTTCCAGGGTTTAGCTATGGTGAATACAGCTGCTGTGAGCACTGCTGTCCAAGTCTTTCTGCAGACACATGATTACATTACTCTTGGGTAAATATTGAAGAGTGGGAATTTCTGGGTCATTGGGTAAATGGATATTTAACTTTGTAAGAAATTAATAAACAGTTCTCCAAAATGGTAGTACCATTTGCTACTTCCCCCAACAAGCAACGCAATGTTCAATCAGCTGCTCCATATCCTAACACTCTTTCCCAATTTTTGTTGGTTTTTTGTTTTGTTTTGTTTTGTTTTTGCCATTCCAGTGGTTGTGAAATAGAATCTCAGCATTACAGTTTTCACTATTTTTCATTCTAGCCTTGCAGACAGGGGTGTAGTGATACCTCCTTGTGGCTTTACTTTGTTTCCTGAATAGCTAATAATCAAGCCACACCTGAAACAAAACACCTCTGAAATTTCCTGTTAAGTAAACCAATTGTCTGTAGTTATTGAAACCAGCAGTCTATCAACTGTCACTGAAAGTTTCCTAAGTGACAGAGGCCCATCATTTTCATTTACCAGTTTGGTCACAGAGTTCATATTTAAAATCAAATCTATTTAAAATCACTCAAAAGTCCATGCTTTTTCTACTAAGTTTTGCTCTTTCTCAAACTTAACAATTTCTGAATCTACATTTAAAAACCTAAATGGGAGCACCTGAGTGGTTCTGTAAGGTTAGGTGTCCCACTCTCAGTTTCGCCTCAGGTCATGATCTTGGGGGGGGCGGGTCTTAGGATTCAGCCCCACATTGGACTCCCAGCCCAGCATGGAGTCTGCTTGAGATTCCCTCTCACACTTCTTCTCTCACTCTCACACATTCTGTCTCTGTCTCTCCCTTCCTCTAAAATAAATAAATAAAATCTTTAAAAAAAAAAAAGAAAACTACATGATGCCTAATTTATATAAGCAGGGGGATAAATGCATAGCTTGAGAAAGTGAAATATTTTCTATCTTTCACTTATGTACTTAATTTTAACTTGCCAAATCATTCAGGGAATATTTACTGAAAGCATATACTATAAGTTGGGCACTGTATTAGAAATATAAAAAAGAGTAAGAGAATGATCCTAAATGTGTACTCACCAAATAACAGAGACCAAAAAAAAAAAGGGGGGGGGGGGGGGGGAGTTGTTAAAAAAAGGTGCTCAAAAGTGAAATGAACAGGGTGCCTGGGTGGCTCAGTGGGTTAGCTGCTGCCTTCGGCTCAGGTCATGATCTCAGGGTCCTGGGATCGAGTCCCGCATCTGGCTCTCTGCTCAGCAGGGAGCCTGCTTCCTCCTCCTCTCTCTCTCTCTCTGCCTGCCTCTCTGCCTGCTTGTGATCTCTCTCTGTCAAATAAATAAATAAAATCTTTTAAAAAAAAAAAAGTGAAATGAACATAGCCAACCAACATGGTCTAAATGATACACACAGAACACTGTACCTAACAACAGAATACATGCTTTCTTCAAGAACGACAAGAACATTCACCAAGAGAGACTGCACCCCACAACACAAAATAAACCTCAACATATTTAAAAGAATTGAGATCATATAAACTATTTTCTCTGACCACAATGGAACCAAACTAAAAAGTGTTAACAGGGCAGCTGGGTGGCTCAGTCAGTTAAGCCTCTGATTGTAGGTTTCAGCTCAGGTCATAACCTCATGGGCTGTGGTATCAAGACCCACACCAAACTCCAAGTTCCCTGGGAGTCAGCTTGGAGATTCTCTCCCTCTGCCTCCACTCCCACTTGTGTACATTCTCTCACTCAAATAGACAAATCCTTTTTTTTTTTTTAAGATTTTATTTATTTATTTGAGAGAGAGAGACAGTGAGAGAGAACATGAAAGGGGAAAGGTTCAGAGGGAGAAAGAGACTTCCCATGGAGCTGGGAGCCCGATATGGGACTTGATCCCAGAACTCCAGGATCATGACCTGGGCCAAAGGCAGTTGCTTAACCAACTGAGCCACCCAGGCGCCTTTTTTTTTTTTTTAAAGTAACAACAAAGCAATAGGAAAAACCTCTAAACATTTGGAAATTGAACAAACAGTTCTAAATGATCAATAGGTCCAAAAGGAAATCTCAAGGAAAATAAAAATACAGAGCTAAATAAAAATGAAAATATAGTGTATCAAAATGTGGGACACAGCTAAAGCAGTGCTGGCAGGGAAATCAATAGCACTAAATGCTTATTTTAGAAAAGGAGAAAGATCGCAGATCAAATAAGCTTAGTTCCTACCTCAAGAAAAAGGAAGGGGTGTCTGGGTGGCTCAGTGGGTTAAAGCCTCTGCCTTCGACTCAGGTCATGATCCCAGGGTCCTGGGATCGAGCCCTGCATTGGGCTCTCTGCTCAACGGGGAGCCCGCTTCTCCCTCTCTCTCTGCCTGCCTCTTTGCCTACTTGTGATCTCTGTCTGTCAAATAAATAAATAAAATCTTAAAAAAAAAAAAAAGAAAAGAACAAAAGAAATCCAAAGCAAGCAGAAGAAAGCAATAATGAACCCAACAGCAAAAATGGACTGAAAAACAGGAAAACAATAAAGAAATCAAGTCAACAAAAACCTGGTTCTTTGAAGAAAAAAACCAATAAAATTGATAAAACTCAAGAAAAAACTGACCAAAAAAATCAAAAAAGGGAAGACACAAGTCACCAATACCAGAAATGAAATGGGAGCTATCACTACAGTTCACAAAGCCATTAAAAAGATAATAAGGAAATATCACAAACAACTGTGCACTCAAACTCAACAACTCAGAAGAAATGGACCATTCTTCAAAAACCACTACCTACCAAAACTCAAGTGAAGACAAAACAGTGTCTGAATAGTCCTATAAACATTAAAAAAAGTGAATTCATAATTTTAACATTCCTAAAAAAGGAAATCTCTGGACCCTGATGGTTTTATTGGAGAATTCCATAAAAACATTTTGAGGAAAATAAACACCAACTGTATATAAATTCTTCTCCACAAATGGAGGAAAACACACACACACACACACAGATAATTATAAAAATGGAAAATCCAGATCAGTATCTCTCGTTGACTTAAGATGCAAAAATCCTTAACAAAAATGTTAGCAAATTCAACAATGAATAAAAAGAATTATACACCATAACCAAGTGGGATTTATTTCCGTGTACAAGGCCAATTCAAAAGCCAATCACTGTAAGCTGCCATAACAGGCTAAAAAAAAAAAAAATTGATATAGCAAAACTGTCTGACAAAATCCAACCCCATTCCTGATCAATACTCTGAGCACATTAGGAATAGAGGGGAACCCAATCAACTTAAAAAGATCATCTATAAAGACAAACTAAAACAAATACCAAACACCATAGCTAACACCGTACTTGGTGTTGAAAGACCATATACTTTCTTACTAATATCAGAAACAAGGCAAGCATGTCCACCACTCTCAACACCCTTATCCAAGAGAATACTAGAAGGTCTACTGCACTCAGTCAAAGAAAAAAACAATACGATCTATACATATTGGAAAGGAAAAAAATAAACCATCTGTATTTGCAGATGGCATGATGACTGACAGAAAATACCAAGGAATCTGGGGGCACTTGGGTAGTTCAGTCTATTAAGCTGCCGACTCTTGACTTCAGCTCAGGTCATCATCTCGGGACTGTGGGACCAAGCCCCACAGTGGGCTTAGCACTCAGCATGGAGTCTCCTTGAGGATTTTCTCTCCATCTCCCTCTGCCCTGCCCCGCCTCCCACCCTTGCTCATTCTCTCTCTAATAAATAAAATAAATAAACCTTTGAAAGCCCCAAGGACTGTATCCCCAAAAAACTTCCAGAAGTCATGAATGTGTTCACCAAGGTTGCAGATTATAAGCTCAGCATGCACAAAGTCAACTGCATATTCATACTAACAATGAACATGTACAGACCAAAATTAAAAATGCAGTATCATTTGCAACTGCTCCAAAGAAAATAAAATACTTAGTTATAAATTTAACAGGACATGTACAGGATCTGTAGGCTGGAAATTACAAAATGCTAATGGAAGTAATCAAAGAAGATCTAAATAAATGGAGAAACATATCATGTTCAGCAACTGGAAGACTCAACGTAGTAAAGATGTCAAGTCTCCCCAGGTTGATCTATAGATTTAATGAATTCCTATCAAAATCCACACAAGGTATTTGTAGAAATAGATAAACATATTCTAAAAAGTATATGGCAAGGCAAAGACCATAGCATATTTTAAACAACCTTGGAAAAGAAAAAGCAGGAAGAATCCCTCACTTTAAGGCTTATTGTATCGCTACAGTAATCAAGACACTGTGGTTCTCAAGTAGGAACAGACACAAATCAATGGAACAGAGGAGACCCACACAAACGTGCTTCACTGATTTTCTACCAAAAATGCAAAAGCACTAGAAGAAAAACAATAGAACAAGGGTAACCTTTTTCAACAAACAATGCTGCAGCAACAACAAAATTTGCAGAGGCAAAAAAAAATGAACATAAACCACACCTCAAACCACACCTCAAACCTCAAAGGGGATCATGTAGCTAAGGGTAAAGTTATTAAAAAAAAAAATTAATAACCAGAGATAATTTTCCAGATCTTGTCCAGACAAAAAATTCCTTAGGCACCGAAAGCATGAGTCATAAAAGGAAATTCTGATAAAATTGATTTCATCAAAATAAAAAAGTTTATTCTGTAAAAAGCCCTGTTAAGAAGATAAAAAGACAAAGCTATGGCCTGGGGAAAAAAAAAATCCGCAAATCACAAATCCCACCAAAGACTACTATCTAGACTATATAAGGAACTCTCAAAACTCAAGATTAAAGATCAAAGAATCCAATTAGGAACTAGGCAGAGGACAGCAACAGGCATTGCATCGAGGAAGTCACAGAAAAAGCAAGTTAAGTGCGTGGAAAGATGATCAACACCGTGAGCCCTTGAGGAAGTCACGGAAAGCCACAATGAGGCATCGCTGCTCACCTGTCTGAACGCCGGAATCAAAAACAGGACAGCCCTAATGTCGGAAGTGTGCGAAGAGCTTGGACCGCGCGCACTGCGGGCGGGACTGTGAAGCGGAACTCCCGGAGAGTTAGGACGCGTCTTATAAAACTCAACATGCCATTATTGTACGACCCAGCTACTGCCCTCGCGGCGGCCGGCCCGGAGACGGCCATCGGCGCTCACACAGAAGGCCAGGAAGGCGGGACGGGGTGGCTCGGCGGGTCACTGCCGTCGGCCTGCAGCCCGCGGCGGAGCTCGGCACCGGCCCCCCACTCGGCGGGTCACTGCCGTCGGCCTGCAGCCCGGTCCCGGCGCCGGCGTCCCGGGGCGGAGCTCTGCACCGGGCACCTCCCTCCGCGGCCACTCCCCCGGCTTGGGCGCTCCCGTAAATAAATAAAGTCTTTAAAAAAACAAACAAACCAACCCAAACCAGGCCGAGGGCCAGCGGCGTTCCCCCGGTTGCGACCGCGAACAGCCCGAAGCCTTTCCGCGGGCGAACAAGCGAGGTCCGCCTGCACGTCCTCGCCGCTCGGCAGGAAGAAAGCGTGGCCCCCCGCTCCGACCACGTGGTGAATGTTCTGGAAATCGCACCACGTGACAGAAGCCACCGCGGCCGCCGAGCAGGCTCACCGCAGCCCGCACCTGCGACGGAACCGCGCGCGGCTGGGGCGGCTCGGGCCGCCATCCGAGGGTGCCGGGATCGCGTCCCGCGTCGCGCCCCGGCTCAGCGGGGAGCCTGCTTCCCCGTCGGCCCCCGCCGGCCCCTCAGCCTCCGCCGGCCCCTCAGCCTCGCGTCTCTCGGACACGTCAGGGAAATCTGAGGAACACAGAAATCCAACGGCCCGCCGCTCGCTGGGAACGCACGTGCTCACACACGCGCACGCACGCGGACACGCACACACACAAACGGGTCCCGATAGAAACACGGTGACCTCAACGCGGTCAGCCGGCGGACGCGCCCGTCCCGCCGCAGGTCCCCACGCCGCCACGGAGGCGCGCGCCGGGGCTCTCCGCCGCAGTCCGCGTACTGCCGGGAGACCACGGTTACCTGGAGCTCGGTGGGAAGGACGGGGAAGAGCAGTCTTCACTGTGCTCCCGAACCCGACTGGACCCCGAGGGAAGAACCAGGCGGCGCACTCGGAGACCCCGGGTCAGCCGAGAGTGCTCTCCCACGGTCTGAGGCGGGAGCGCGGCGGGGCGCGCTTATATACCCTCCCACTTCCGCAAACTTAGCGCCCCTGGTGCGCATGCGCGGGGAGCCTGGCGGCTAGAAGAACCCGGAAGAGCCCCGCGTCAGGGCCGGGGACTCCTTCGCTGGCTCCGGCGCCATCTTACAGCGCGCGTTTTCCTGATCCGCTGCAGGGACGCTCCGGGTCAGCTGGGGAGACAAGCCTTTCGAGAAACGATTAGAGTGGGGTGCGTTAACCCCCACGGACAAGGGCACGCAGCCGACATAGAGAGTCGGGGACTGGGACACTGACCACGGAACAGGCATTTTGTGAGCAGAGGATTTGAGAAGAACACGGAGACAGGACGAGTGGACCGATGGCCTGTCCCCAGGGTGGGGACACGCACGCACGCACCCCCGCTCACACCGATGGCCTGTCCCCAGGGTGGGGACACACGCACGCACCCCCGCTCACACAGATGGCCTGTCC
>NC_081567.1:18990386-19095500 GCF_022355385.1 Mustela nigripes
GGGTGGGGACACACGCACGCACTCCCGCTCACACAGATGGCCTGTCCCCGTTGTGGGGACACACGCACACACGCACTCCCGCTCACACAGATGGCCTGTCCCCAGGGTGGGGACACACGCACGCACCCCCGCTCACACCCAGCGGAAGTGACCACAAAACCACCGACATGGCAGCTTGGTGCCCACGCTGAACTGGGAAAGGGTGTCCTCTCCGTGTGGATCCTCGGAGACACAGGGTGACGGACACTGGAGAGGGAAGGGCGCTGTGAGAAGTTACCGCAGGCTGCTTCCCTCCTGGAACGTGTTGGGAGCAAGATGTCATCTGAGGGAAACGGAACAGCATCCCCTCGGGGCCTTCGCGGGGCTCAGACCAACTTGGGAGCCGGTAGCATCAGCGGAGGGGACGGTTCGGATCCCACCCCTAGGCCACCAAGCAACCAAGCCGACCCCGACCCCGGGGTTCTCACTGACAGGACCGCCTCAGTCCCTAGATCCCCTTCCCGACCCCTGACGCCGACCTAGGTCATCCTCCTCTCCAGCTTCAGAAAATAGTGTAATAACAACAACAGTAACAATTAATTATTAAGAGCTAATAGCAAGTGTCAGCCAATGAATTAAGTTCATGAAGCGTGAGCTGTCATTCCGTCACCCAACAGTAATGCAAGACCAAAGACCAGGATCCAAATGGCCTGACGGTGAACAAAACAAAACCCTAGGAATATGCCATGCAATTCTGGAAGCAAATAAAACGCTGGAATACAGCTGTCCGCATTTGAGGATATATTTGAAAGAGAACAAATACCACCTCCACCACCACAAGAGGCTTGTGAAAACTTGTAGCTTTGAGGGAGGATTTAAACATAACATACAAAAAGCAGAGGAGGATCATATTTTCAAGGAAAATTGCTTGGGAAGTTTTCAATGCCATCTGCTTTTCACTCTCAAGGAAATCATAGAAAACAAAGAACCTGTAAAATAAGAGGAAATAATAAGGCAACTTACTGAGGGCACAGAGAAAGAGAAAGCCAAGAGAGGTGAGAAATTAATTCAAGGAAAGGAATGAGCGTTTTCCAGAATTAAAACATTAAAGGTGGTGAAGAACTGTACTGACAATATATGAAATTTCAACACCTTGCCGAGCTAAAACAAATTGAAGCAGCTCCTTCTGAATGCAAAAGAAAAGGGGGAAAAAAGATAAGTCATTAGAAATGACTTTTATGGCGGTTTCTATAGATATGTTGATGACAGTTACAGAAAACAGAAGCTGGAGTCCCTGGGGAAGAACACAGGACCGATGGAATATAAACGAGACGACTACAGTTGCAATGAGCTCACTTAGTCCTCACTTGGTACTTACAAGGAATGGATTTTATATGAGGAAGCAGAGCCCTAGACAAATTAGTTACTTGATCAGTTACTTGCCAGACAAGTTAGTAACTTCTTTATCAAGCCTACTGAGCAGAGCTGGGGAGGGGGACGGGAGGCTGGAGAAGGAGGGGGAGGGATGAGAGAGAAAGACAGAAAGAGACTAAAAAATACAAAAATCCAAGTGCTCATGAAGGGCTCCTTTTTTCACCAAAGGCAGCATGCCAAAATAAAGCAACATCTAGACACAACTTAATATTTTCTGTCCCCTGGGGGGGCGGGGATCCTGGTCAAACGCAAAGAAACAGAAATTAAATTGGTAGCAATCTCCTCCACCTCAGCATTAATGCTAGAAACAAGGAAACAAAGTAAACAGTTCTAATGAAAAACAGTTGTAACCTGGGGATTGTTAATACTCAAGCTGAAACTCTTGTGAAAGCAACAAAAAAGAAATTCCCTGGCAGAAAAGGAACAAGGAAATGAAGTCCTCATTTACCTATCATGGGGAAAAAATGGTCGGTAAGACTACTCAGTAAAATAAGGGATGAATTAAAAAATAAAAGTAAAAACCTCACTTGTGGGGAGGGCATGTCAGAAAGAATCAAAGGACAGGACTGAATGCTGAAAACATCTCCACATGAAACTCTCCTGACCTCCTGCCCTCCCACAATGCATCGCCTGGAAAATATTCAGAGCTCGAGAAATGTCTGCTCCATCATATTTAATGATGCTACGATGGAGGAGTTCTCATTAAAGTCGAGAACAAGAAAAGGAAATTGTCTATTTTTATTTAACTTCATTCCAAAAACTGTCAGCGGGATGAAAATGCTGGAGGAAGCCATACTGTATAAATACTGGAAAAGAAGAAGCAATACTTCATTATTTGTGGATCACATGAGACCACCTGCAAATTCAGGAAATTCCAGTGGAAACTTACTACAACTATTCAGTAGGGAATCCAGGCCATATCACATATATACACATATGTAATTAGTATTACATGCTGAGTTATTTGTAATTTAATATCCGCTACCTTCCCTCTAAGCAATAGTATCCAGTGAAAAAGGATGTGATTATCATATTCACAATAACACAAAAACATAAAACATCTTCAAACAACTTTACAGAGAAATGCCCGTGACCCAAATGAAAAAAGATTTATCCTTTGATGGAAAATATAACAAAATACATTGTTACAGAAAGGCCAGGTTCTTAGATGGGACAATGTAACACTGTATCAATTTTTAGTCCTTAAACATCAATCTACAAATCTAATGCCATTAACTAACATTCCAAAGTGATTTTATTTGGAACTTGCCATGATTCTCAAATATAGCAGTAAGTATAAGCAGAGCAGAACAGCCTCTCAGATTTTGATAAAGAATAATAAGGAAAGAGAAACCGCACTGTTAGAGAATATAATACCAGGGAACAATGAAAAGCTTGTTTCTGAGACCATAATGGAGGTAGATTGATGGAACAGAATAAAAGGGAAAGAGACCCAAATAAGTACTTAATGAACCCCAAAATTGGTATTTCAGATGTGTAGGAAAAGAACATCTAAATAAATATAGATCTTAAAAAAAAAAAAAAGTTTAAACCACACCTCAGAACTCATACCAAGCTAATCTTTAAATGAATAAAAAGTTGAAAAATGGAGTTATGAAAATGGTCTGAAGAACAACTAAAGAAATAGGTCATCTTTTCGTGCTTGGTTTTTTGGTGTTTTTTTTTTCCCCCAACACTTACGGGCTTCTAGAATGTTGTATCAATCCATTATACATTGCTGACTGTCTCTTCACATTAAAATGCAAGTTCTGTGAGGTTAGAACTTTTTAAAGGTAGGATTTTAAACTATTTAACCCCCCCCCCACTTCTAATAATAACTAAGCCAAAAATCTGTTGACTAAATGATTAAAGAAATGGTATCCAATTGCGAAAAATCAGTCTAAACACTCAAAGAGGAAAGTAACATGAAAGTAAAACTGTATATCTTCTATAAAACATAAGGTGAATGAATTTTTGTTTACATTTAAAAAGGGCAGAAAAAAGTATACAACAGACTGAGAAAAAAAAATGTCTGCAAACCTGTTTATAAAGGCTGAGCATCTCTGATGCCTGGCTAGCTCTGTCAGAAGAGGGTACAGATCCAGATCTTGAGGTCATGAGTTTGAGCCCCAGGTTGGGTGTAGAAATTACATAAATAAAAATCTTTTTTAAAAAATTTAAGTAACTAGCCTTTATAAAATACTAAGAACAACAAAAAAAATGGGGCAAAAATAACATCCAGAAGAAAAAAAATGTGGTCAATAAACACTTAAAATGTGTAACATTTCAGCACTTGTATCTGAATTAAGAAAGAAATACATTATTTCTCTCTCCTCTGACGGGCACAGGCTGATCATATTCTGTCTTCAATCAGAGTGTAAGGAAATAGGGACTCTTACACCAGTAAGCAGAAGTAAATTTTAGTACGATCTTTCTGGAGAGCAATGAAATGTGTCAAATTTTATATGTGCATGCCCATTTACCAGCAATTCTGCTGCTAGGAAATTGTCATACAGAAAGGGATGCACAAATACAGTAGTCAAACAAGAGAAAGGATTTTTGATGCACTGCTACCATAATAATAAAAAAAACCTACAACAACTTAAATGCCTCTGATATCAAATAAATTAGGGTACATCAACACAGTGGAATAACACGTACTCTGTTGCATACCAGTGTGGGTCAGAACTGCCTGAACAGTACGTGTGATAAATTCAGTAAGACATCAAATTACTGCGCAGTATGGATGTCTCGTCTGTTTATGTGTTAACAGCACTTCTCAAACTGGGGTCCCCTGACCAATGGTTTCAGCATGACTTGGGACCTTGTCTGAAATGCTAATGATCAGGATTCACCCCAAACCTACTGAATCATAAACCTTAGGAACACAGCGATCTTGTATTTTTAACAAGCCCTGCAGGACATTCTGATGCACACTCCAGAGTTTGAGAACCACTGGCAAAGCTTGCAAGATTTCCTAGAAAATTTTATTTTCTCCTTTATCTAGTTCTACATTCCAATGGATGGGCATTGCTTTTGAAGTCCGAAAAGCTAAGTTATTTCCATCAGGGAGAGAAAGAGGGAGGGAAGAGGAGGGTGACCAGCCAACAGAAAAGTCGACAAGAGACTCACCTGAGTGAGGCCATCCCCAGGCAA
Organism: Mustela nigripes; assembly: GCF_022355385.1. Lineage (NCBI taxonomy): Eukaryota > Metazoa > Chordata > Mammalia > Carnivora > Mustelidae > Mustela > Mustela nigripes. The sequence continues at coordinate 18,994,956 of NC_081567.1, forward strand.
TTCCTAATACAGGTATGTTTTGAACAGTCAATTTGATCGGAATTAAAAGAAAGCTGTATTAAAATTTGACAGCTTTTCCCAGTTATGAATAGCTTTGAGGAAAACAGTAGAACTGAATGGAGCAAGGGTAGAGTATGCTGTCAGATTTCCAGTAAAAATTGAGAGCGCACTGGAAATCTATAGCAAAAATGTAAAATGGGGTAGGGGTAGGTATATATGGACCCAGTAATCCAAACACGAGGGATTTCTCCTAGGTAATATTTGAGGGTATGTTTCTTTCAATTATTGTAAAAAAATTTTTTTGAAAGCTTCCTAAATATAAATATAAAATTGATTGAAAGAAGTATGTTATACTCCATAAATACAAATGTGGTTGTCAGAGGGGAAGGTGGTGGGCAGATGGGTGACAGAGGTGAAAGGGATTAAGACCTGCAAACTTCCAGCTACAAAATAAATAAGTCACAGACATGAAAAGTACATCATAGTCAATAATAGCATAATAATGTTGTACAGTGACAGATGCTGACCACGTTTATCATGGTGAGTATCGCATAATGTATAGAATTGTCAATCACTGTGCTCTACACCTGAAACTAATATAATGCTGTATGTCCATACACTAAAAAAAAAACAGTAAAAAAGAAGCTTAAGAAAAATAATTATACACCTTCATGAATAACTATATTATAGTTCTTTAATGAAGTAACTATATTACAATTACGTTAGTAACATAATTTTTATGCACTGTAATGAAATAACTATATTACTGTTGTAATTGTAATATAGTTATTTCATTTAAAAGGATGGCATAAATATACTAATTTAGAACTACATTAATGTGTTGTCAAGAGAAATATACCTATCAGTATTAAGCACTTAATAGGCATTAGGCACTATTCTAAGAATGTTCTTAAAAATAACTCACGTAATCCTAACAGCCATATGAGAAAGTGAGATGGCCATCTTAAAGATGACAAGGCACGTTTGGAGAATTTCAGCAACTTGCCCAAAGCCACCAGGTGATGAGGAGTGGGGCCAGCTGGTGGCCGTGCCCCAGCCTCTCCAGTACCCACCTTGGTAATCACTATGCACGCAGTACCATTGAAATTGTTGGTGACTGTTCGCAGACCATATGAAAAGTCTGAAAGGTTAAACATCAAAACATGAGCAATGGTTGTTCTCTGGGTCACAGACTCAAAGGTAGTTAAAACTGTGCTTCTTATCGGCTTATCTTTTGTCTCTAGAGATGATATATGACTTGTGTAAGTGATAAATATTTCATTGGGGATATTTTTGGTATATTGACAAGAGAGGAGGAGGAAGAGCTCACGATGAAGACAATCTCTACCAAATCCAACCAGTAGAGAAAGAACCTTTGAAAGGGATGGAGTTAGGAAAAGATATGGTACTTCGAGGTAACAATGAGAATTTGAGTGTGAGTGGCGTTGAGACCACCTGTAACAGTCATTGACACATTTCATGATCACAGCTATGAAAACAAAGTAAAGCTCAGGGCTAGTTCCGGTGTGCCCCAGGTACATGAAAATTCAGCTTTTCCTCAATTAAGAGACTCCAACAATTGGGGCATTCAAATTGCATGGGACCTTCATACACACTACCAGCAAGACCATACTCAGATTCTTCAAGAAAGCCTGTATTTGTTCATGAACAGGATCCCATATGCAGTATCCATGTTACGCTATCAACAATCTCAACTCAATGTCCAGGCAAGTGTTGCAAGAGAAGGCAAGTGGGCCTTCCTGATGAATACAGGCCCTCAGATGCAAGTATCTCATAATGGGATTGCAGACTCCAAGAGAGGACTGGAGACAAACAGCTGAAGGATTACGGGGCTGTAAAGCCTTGCAGGACTTAGCGCTTCCCAACTGCTAACACTTAATACTCAGATTTCTTCACTCATGCTATCCTAGGGCATCCAATCCCTTTCTTTGCAAATGAACTTGTCCTGGAGGTAAATCATAATACTGCTCAAAATGCTCACTGCTGGGGCATCTGGGCGCCTCAGTCAGAACTTAACTGATTAAGTCTAACTCTTGGTTTGGGCTCAGGTCATGATCTCAGGGTCATGAGACTGAGCCCTGCATTGGGCTCAGTGCTCAGCACTCAGTGGGGAGTCTGCTTGAGATTCTTTCCCCCTCTCCCTCGCTTGTCCTCTCTTCCCTCACTCTCTAAAATAAATAAAATTTTTTAAAAAATGCTCACTCCTCTCCTTATGGAAGGACTATTCTTCTCTACTCCACTGACATCAAGATAGTCCATATGACTTTCTTTGGCCAATGAAATAAAGATGAAGTTTCACAGAAACACTTTAAGAAGCGTTTAAGAGTCATTATATGCTGATGGTCCGCACCTATGCTTTCTGCTCTCGGAGCCATCAAACCACTGACACACCAGACAGGCGCAGCTCTATTAGCCTGGATCCCAGAGTAAGTAAGTTGTGCGCATCATTACAATTCACCAAAAACGGACATGAAATGTGAGAACTAAATCTCTGTGGTTGTAAGCCAGGGGACTCTGAAGCAATTTGTTACTGTAGCGTATCTTAGTTTGAGCTGACTTATAGATCCCTATACCCCTGCTTTCCTGTTTGGAGACCCAATTAACACCAAGAATCATTCCCTCCTAGAAGCTCTGTGACCACTCTCCATATTCTCAGAGATAGAAAAGCTGACCTGGGGATGCCTGGGTGGCTCAGTTAGTTAAGCACCTGACTCTTAATTTTTGGCTCATGTTGTGATCTCGAGATCATGAGATAGAGCCCCATGTGGGGCTGCACACCAGGCATGGAGCCTGCCTAAGATTCTCCACTTCAACCTCTGCCTACCCCCTACCCTGCTCACAAGTATGTGTGGCACATTCTCTCCCTCTCTCTCTCTAAAATAAGAAAAAAGTAGAGAAGAGCTGATCGAGGTGCATCTTTCTTATCAAAACAGGCCTTCAGACAGCATCCAAAAGATGACAAAACAGGAAATCCCTTGTTCCAGTGAATATCCTCGAGGGCTTTTTGTTTCTCAAGCCTTGCATGAAGAATCTTACAGTTTGAGTAACACTGTCTTCCAAGAATCCAGGATTCCGGCTGTTATTCATAGTTCTACCCATTGACGGCAAAGCAGAGTTGTTGCAGGCAATGAAATGCAAGCATCTGTTTCCTGAATGGTTGATGAGCAGTACTTTTGGACCTCTGCAAACCCATCAGTTGCTTACTATAGGGGAAGCCTTGGAAGGAGATGAAAATATTGGGGGGGTTGCGTGGTTTGAGAATGGTCAAGAGGCGGCAGTCACAACAACAGCATTATTATTATTATTATTATGAAGAAATATGACAGCTGACACGAGCTCTTACTGGATGGCACGTACATTCTAAGTGCCTCCCAGGCACGACTTCTTTGGCAATTCCTAATTTAACCTGATACAATTTATTATCCATACTTTAATGGTGACAAAACAGAAGATTAAAAAGGTAACTTGCAAAGGGTCATAATTCAGTGGAAGATTTGGAATTTGAATGCAAGTCTCTTAATATCAGAGCCCAAACACCTAGTCACCACATTATACTGCCTGTGATTAAAAATAGAAATAAATAAAACTACTTGGAAGTTCTTCTAGATCTAGAATCCTCCTTCAAGAAAAGCAACATGGATAAAATGGAAAAACCCTTACCGTCGAGATGGTTTTTGTTTGGGTCCAAACAATGGCACTTTTTGACTGAGTGATCTTGAACGATCCACTTAATCATGCCTGAAAGATGTTGCCTCATTTATAGAATGAGGATAATGATTCTCATTTTTTAAGGTTTTAATAAAAGCAGAAAATGGTAATAGATAGAAACGGCAACTCTAAACTCTAAAATGCTAAACAAGTGTCACTTATCCTAAGTCATTTTGCAATGCCGTAATTGGCTGCTCAATGCCAACCGTGAACCGTGACCGGCACTATGAGACCACAGACAGGAGATCTGTGTATAACATCAAATTCTGAGCATCCAGTTTCTACTAAAGTGAAATAGCTTGTAGCAGACCAACACTCCCACCAAGAAAAATGATAAAAGCCAGTAACATATCAAAATTCATCTGTTTGAAAGCATCAGTGTGTTTCTATGGCAGCCAGAATTTAAAATCCAGACCCTAGAGAGAAGGAAAGCTCACAAAGATGAGCCCAATTGTCTGCATGCTGATGTTTTCCACAGGATATTTGTCAAAATTATTGGCACAGGTTAAGAAGCTGAAAGCATAGGCAGGAGCAATCGTTACAAGGGATAGAAACCAGCAGAGACAGAGGCAACTGCATGGGGCTTGGGTTAAAATAAATTGGGGTTCAGGGATACCAAGTTAACTAGATCTTGAGAAACAAAAATCAGAGACAGAAGGAAAGAACAGAGAAGTGAGACCAAGTTCGGCACCACTCTTCCTCTTGGAGCATGGGCAATGAAATGTCACAGGGCAGAAAGCTAAGGAGCCAAACTAAAAGGGAGGGGGAAAAGGAAGAGTTCCAACAGTCTTACAGTGCTGGAGAAACAGAACTCAGATGTGAAGATCTGTCAATGAGAAAGAATTCTAGAAAATACCATAGGCTCTAAGTTGGGACACAAAGAGGGTGAGACCCTAGGATTGAGGCTGAACACGAAAGGTAAGCTGAGACTCTCAAGGAATGCAATCCAACCTCAGGTCCGCTCTGTCCATGACGGTATGAGATGATCTTTCTCCTGCCGGCTGCCACAGAAAGGACTGAATCTTCACTGAGGAACAAGAACACCATCCAGGGTCTTTATAATTTAACATCCACAATGTCCAACATCCAACTGAAATTACCAGGCATATCAAAAACTAGTATAACGGGAAAAAGAGACAGACAATAAAAAGAGACTCACAAGTGATTCCTTTATTGGACTTAAATTCTGAGACGCAGACTTTAAACTTTGACTGGAATGGCCAATAAAACAGATGAGAATTTGACCACATAATTTAAATCTATAAAGAATAAAACAGAAATTCCAGAACTAAAAACTACAATAACTGAAACTAAGAACTCAGCTGGCAAAAAAGAACATGAAAGAGATATTTGGAACCCTGGGAAAAGTTTTATCACATATGGAATTTGGGTCCTTTCAAGAGAAAAACAGGGGGATAGGAACCTGATCAAGATCTGAACAGACAATAGCTCCAAATTTTCAAAAACTGGCAAATGACCTCAAGGTATGGATTCATGAAGTGATACAACACCCTATAAGGATACCTACAGAGAAAATTACATCTCACTACCTCACATATAAACTGCTTCAAATGAAAGGAAGTAAGTGTTCAAAGCATGGGGGTGGGGTGGGGAGACACACATCCTCCAAGGAGCAAAAATTAGACTAACAACTGATTTTTCACTGCAATATTGGAAGCCAGAATATGATAGAACAGCGAAGTTCAAGCGCAGAAGGAAAGTAACTACCAACCTAGAATTCTATACTCACGAGAAAACACTGTTCACAAGTAAAGGTGAAAATAAAAACATTTCCAAGATAAAATAAAATAAAATAAAAGCATTTCCAAATAGACAAAATCTCAGTGAGCTCACTGCCAGCACACCTGTTGTCCAGGAAATACTATAAGAAGTTATTAAGGAAGAAAATGATCTTGGACAGAAACACAAATGCAGAAAGAAATTTTTAAAAGTTTAAATACAAGGATGAATTTAATGAAACATTGACTGGACACAAGAAGTATAATGTCTTGTGAGATAAAAATTATATGTTCAATTAACATAAATAACAACAATAACACAAGGCTAGAAAGGGTAGAAGAGTTTAAAAAGTTCTTTAACCTTAGCATTATTTGTTAATTGATTAGTAGTAGGCCATGATATTCAAAGATTAATGTTTTAATCCCTAGGGAACCCCTAGAAAAATCTACAAACTAATACAGGGTAATAATGGAATATTTTTTTAGATGTTCAACTAACCAAAAGGGAAGCAAACACACACACACACACACACACAACCCTCCCACTGGGAAAATAAATGGTGGCACAAAAACTGCGACATATCAGCCATTAAATTAAATATAAATAATCTGGGGCACCTGGGTAGCTCAATGGGTTAGGCTTCTGCCTTCAGCCTGGGTCATGATCCCAGGGTCCTGGGATCGAGTCCCGCATTGGGCTCTCTGCTCAGCAGGGAGCCTGCTTCCTCCTCTCTCTGCTTGCCTCTCTGCCTGCTTGTGATCTCTCTCTGTCAAATAAATAAATAAAATCTTTTTAAAAAATAAATATAAATAATCTAATTGCATCAACTTAAAGTATCAAAATGAATTAAAATAAATTACTTTTCAATGATTTTGTAAGACATTTCTTTCATATAAGAACAATTAAAGGTTGACAGTAAGGGGTTGGAAAAAGTTACTCCTTCCAAACAATAAACAAAATAAAGTAAATGCAGCTGTGTGTGTGGAGGGCAAGGCAATTGTTAAGGCAAGACACCTAACTAAAGATGAAGAACATTTCACACTGGGACGCCTGGGTGGCTCAGTTGGTTAAGCAGCTGCCTTCGGCTCAGGTCATGATCCCAGCATCCTGGGATCGAGTCCCACATCAGGCTCCTTGCTCTGCAGGGAGCCTGCTTCTCCCTCTGACTCTGCCTTCCACTCTGTCTGCCTGTGCTCGCTCTCGCTCGCTCTCTCTGACAAATAAATAAAATCTTAAAAAAAAAAAAAAAAAGGACATTTCACACTAATAAAATGGTCAATCGTCCTGGACAACATCAACCTTTTTTTTTTTTTTTTTTAAGATTTTTATTCATTTATTTGACAGAGATCACAAGCAGGCAGAGAGAGAGAGAGGAGGAAGCAGGCTCCCCATTGGCAGAAAGCCCGATGCAGGGCTCAATCCCAGGACCCTGAGACCATGACCTGAGCCGAAGGCAGAGGCTTTAGCCCACTGAGCCACCCAGGTGCCCCCAACATCAACCTTCTAAATTTGCTCACAACTAATAGCATAACATCAAATTCATAAAGCAAAAAATTAAAAAAAAAAATTTTTTTTAAGTACAAGAAGAAATAAGCAAACAGACACAATAGAGGACTTTCACAAACTCTCCAGTAACTCACAGCTAACTGGTAGAAAAAGCAGAGCAAAATATGACTAAGGATTTTTTTCGAGAGAAAGAGAGAAAGAGAGAGAGCACCTACAAGAGCAGGGGATGGGGTGGGACCAGAGGGAGAGGAAGAAAGAATTTTAAGCAGGCTTCACTCCCAGTGTGGAGCCCAGCATGGATTCCAATGCAGGACTCAAACTCATGACCCAGAGATCATGACTTGAGCTGAAATCAAGAGTTGGACGCTTAACTGACTGAGCCACCCTGGCACCCCAAAGAATTTTTTTTATCTTAGTAAGATTAACAGCATTTACCTAATTGAAATATACAGAATGTGACACCCCAACAATTAGATCATACATGTTTATATGGCTGTTTTTTAAATAGTATCGTACTCTGGATTATAACGTGAGCCCAAGCAAACATCATTAGGGTGTAATATTTGACAACATTAAATGTAGCAACAAACTGGTAACAAAAGAAAAACAGGAAATCAAAATGTTTGGAAATTAAACAAGTAACATAATTGTTAGTAACCGTGGGTGACAAAAAAAAAACCATATTAGCATGGAAATTAGAAATATTTTTCCCTGAATATTAATGAAAATACAATTGGTAGAGTATAGCTAAATTGTTTAGAGGGAAATTTATCATATTAAATGCATCTATTAGGAGAGAAGAAAAGCCAAAATCAATTATCTAGTTATCTAGCTCAAAAAATTAAGAACCAAATAAACTAAAACAGCAGAAGGAAAGAAATAAATACCAGGTGCAAATCTCAAATGAAACAGAGAAAAATCAAAGAAGTGTAAGTTGGTTCTCTGAAAAGACTACAAAATAGATACAAAAAACACCTCACAAGACAGTCAAGAAAAAATGAGAAGAAAAGCATAAATTACAGTACCAAGAGTCGAAGGAGCAACATCATTACAAATCCTACAGACACTTAAAAAGATAATCCAAAGATATTGTGGTGCCTGGGAGGCTCAGTCATTGAGTGTCACCCTTCAGCTTGGGGTGTAATCCCAGGGTCCTAGGATTGAGCCCCATGTCAGGCTTCCTGCACAGTGGAGGGTCTGCTTCTCCCTCTGCCCCTTTCCCCCACCCCCACTCATGCTCTCTCTCTCACTTGCCCACTCTTGCTCTGTCTCAAATAAATAAATAAGATCATTTTTTAAAAAAAAAAAAAAGGTAATGTAAGGATATTAAGAGTAACTCTTTCCAATTAACAGGGAAAATCTTGGAACAACACAATTTGGAAAACTGGTACAAGAAAAAATGGTAAATCTGAATAATCCTTATCAATTAGGGAAATTAAATATACATAAAAACTTCCAAACACAGACATCTCCAGGCCTTGATAGTTTCATCTGTGAATTTCTCCAAGCATTTAAGTTATAGTTAACATATAGTTAACATTAGTTACAGTTAACAGTCTAACACAAAACCTTCCTGAGTATTAAAAAAAAAAGAAAGAAAGAAACCGCAAAACACTCTCCCAACTTGTTTTGTGAGATCAGCATTATCTTAAACAACAATCAAACTCTGACGTGACTGGTACTAGAGAGGAGAATTACAGAGCCACCTCTTTAATAAACATGGATGTAAATATGCTAAATGAAACTACTGTATTCTGTCAATGTAGTGTAACATCTCAATATTTCTTTAAAGAAAATCAATGTAGCTCACCATATTAACAGAAAAAGAGGAAAAATCTACCAACAGATGTATAAAAATCATCTAATAAGATACAGTACTGATGGGGCACCTGGGTGGCTCAGTGGGTTAAGCCTCTGCCTTCGTCTCAGGTCATGATCTCAGGGTCCTGGAATCGAGTCCTGCATCGGGCTCTCTGCTTAGTGGAGAGCCTGCTTCTCCCTCTCTCTCTGCCTGCCTCTCTGCCTACTTATGATCTCTCTCTATGTGTCAAATAAGTAAATAAAATCTTAAAAATAAAAAAAAGATACAGTATGAATTCATGATCATTTACAAGCAAATTATCAATAAAATTATATTTCCTTTATCTGATGAAAAGCAACTTAAAAACCATAGGACAGGGGCGCCTGGGTGGCTCAGTTGGTTAAGCGACTTCCTTCGGCTCAGCCCATGATCCTGGAGTCCCGGAATCGAGTCCCACATCGGGCTCCCAGCTCCATGGGGAGTCTGCTTCTCTCTCTGACCTTCTCCCCTCTCATGCTCTCTCTCTCTCTCAAGTAAATTAAAACAAAACAAAACAAAAAAAAAACCCATAGGGCAATTTTCATAATCAAATTTGAAATGCTGAAAAGGTTCTTCTCTGAAATAAGGAACAAGACTAGGCTGCTTTCTCTCCCACTGTTACCCAACAATGTATAGAAGATGAAGTGCCATAAGACAAGAAAATGAAATGAGAGGATTAAAGAAGAAAAATAAAATTGTCACTATTCATAACTCAAAATCCAAAAGAATATACATACAAATTACTAGATTGGGGAGCAATATCCAAAAAACAGCTTGCATTTCTCATTACTAGTAACAAATGATTATAAAGTGAAAAAGCTTTAAACCCATCATTTGCAATACCATCAAATACTTAGGATTAAATCTAACGAAAGATGTGCAGGACCTCTACACAAGAAGCTAAGAAATATTATTGACATATATTAAGGCATCTTCCTAAATGGAAGGTTATATCACATTCATGGGTCAAAAGACCAATTAAATAAAGACGCCAATTTTTCTCACAAATTAGGTTCTAGACTTGACGTAATTCCAATCACAAACCAATAACGTATTTTTGTGGACACTGACGCGATGCTAAAATATATAGGGAAACATAAGGAACCAAGAAAAGTTAAGACAGTCCTGAGGAAAAAGAGCAAGCCCTTTAAGGGCTTAGATATAGAGATATCAAGAGTTATTATAAAGCTGCAAGAACTAAAATGGTGTGAAATTGGCTCAGGGACAGACAAGCAGTCCAGCAAAACAGAAGAGAGTACAGAAACGGACCAAAAAATAAACATCACTTGATTTGTGACAAAAGCAGCATTATACCGAAGTGGGGGTGGGGGGTGGGGGTAGGCTTGTCAATAAATGGTTCTGTGTCATCTAGATACCCCCCACCGGAAAGAAGTGAAGAGGAGAGAAGTGAGGAGAGAAGGGGAGGGGCGGGGAGGGGCGGGGAGGGGAGACAATGGATCTGTACCTCTACTTCACCAAAAAGCTCAATCATATATGAATTATAGATCTAAGTTTGAAAAATATTAACAATAAACCTTTAAGAAGGTATAGAATATCTTCATGACCTCAAGAGAAAATCTTAGTTTTTTAAAAAGAAGAATTTATTTATTTTAGAAAAAGAGCAAGCAGAGAGGCAGAGGGAGAGGGAGAAACTTCAGCAGATACGGCATGGAGCATGGAGACCAGTGCAGGCTCGATCCCAGGACCCTGGGATCACGACCCAACCGGAAACCAAGAGTCAGACACTCAACTGACTGCCCCACCCAGAGGCCCCAAAATCTTAATTTTTAAGTGGATTTAGAAAAACACTTATTACAAAGAAAGATACTGATATATTAGGCTACACAAAAGTTAGTAATTCCTGTTCACAACGGCAACATGAAAAGAATTAGAGTGTATGTCAAAGACTGGTTGAAAATATATTTATTCAATACATATATCCAACAGAGGACTTTAATCCAGAGCATATAAAGAACATCTATAAATCAATAAGAAAACAAAGCAAACCATTAAAAACAATGGTAAAAAACTTGAAGTGCAACTCACAAAAGAGTACAGCCAAGTGTTGGGTTAGTATATAAAAGGTGCTCTATCTCCTTAGTCATCAGAAAAATGCTAATTAAGACCACATAAGATACACTACAGCCTGGGCACCTCGGTGGCTCAGTGGGTTGGGCATCCGCCTTCGGGTCAGGTCATTGTCCCAGCGTCCTGGGATCGAGCCCCACGTCAGGCTCCGCACCCAGTGGGGAGCCTGCTTCTCCCTCTCCCTCTGCCTTCCACTCCCCCTGCTTGTGCTCTCTCTCTCTCACTCTCTGTCAAATAAATAAATAAAATCTTAAAAAAAAAAAAAAGATACACTACAACAACCAACAAAAGGTAAAAATCAACACAAATGACAATCCCAAGTACTGTCAGGCACTGGTAGTGGGAATGTAAACTGTTAGCACCAAATTTCAGAAAACTGTTTACAATTTCACCTAAATCCAAAGCCACATCAACATTATGACCAAGGAATTGCACTATTTAGAATATACTCCACAAAATTGTGTGTAAATGCTTCCCAAACAAATGTTCAAGAATGTTCGTGGTAGTGCTGTTTATAAATAACAAAAACCCAGAGTCATTCTACAATTCATCAATAGAGAATGGATATGTTATATTCAGCATAGATGTATAATGGAATAACATACAGTGATGAAAAAAAGATTGACCTATAGCATGAATATATTTCACAAATAGTGCAGGCTAATAAAATCAGACACAAAAACCATACAGTTTATGATTCCATATATGCAAAGTTAATCTGTGGTTACAGAGGTTGGGGTAGCCCTAATGAGTGGACAGCAGTGACGGTGAGGCACGTGACCTTGTCTGGTGGCTGTAAGGTATAGTCACTTTGGGACAACTCAGCATGCTGCCCATTGGGAATTTTGCTTGTCACTATACGTGCTACATTTCCACTGAAGAACTACTTTTAAAAACCCAGCTCCAGGGGCACTTCGGTGGCTCAGTGGGTTAAGCCACTGCCTTCGGCTCAGTTCATGATGCCAGGGTCCTGGGATCAAGCCCCACACCGGGCTCTCTGCTCGGCAGGGAGCCTGCTTCCCTTCCTCTCTCTCTGTCTGCCTCTCTGCCTACTTGTGATCTCTGTCAAATAAATAAATAAAATCTTTAAAAAAAAGTTTAAAAGAGGAGTCCACTTGAGATTCTTAAAAACAAACAAACAAACAAAAAAACAGCTCTAGAGGAACCTGCCTGGCTCAGTTGGTGGAGCATACAACTCTTTCGCATGTCAGGGTTTTTAGTTCAAGCCCCACGTGGGGTATAGAGATTACTTAAAAATAAAATCTTAGGGGCGCCTGGGTGGCTCAGTGGGTTAAGCCTCTGCCTTCGGCTCGGGTCATGATCTCAGGGTCTTGGGATTGAGCCCTGTGTCGGGCTCCCTGCTCAGGGGAGAACCACAAAGAAGTGAAGCTGAGTGGGGGCGCGCGGACTGGCTTGAGTTCCTTCCCTCTCTCTCTCTGCCTGCTTCTCTGCCTACTTGTGAGCTCTGTCAAATAAATAAATAAACTCTTTTAAAAAATTAAAACAATATAATAAAATAAAATCTTTTTAAAAATCCATTTCTACTTCTTAATTGTCTTTTCATGAGATAGTGAGAAAGAAAAAATCTTTGGACCTGGGATCTTTTACCAGTGAAGTGAAAAACTGGACTAAAGAAATCCTTTGTGACTGTCGTTTCAACGTCTTCCGATGGGAAGCACCCAGGCCCCCACTACCAGACCAGGAATTTCGGAGTAAATTAATTCCCTGAACCCCACACGACCCAGGCCTGGCCAGAGGCTTCTATCTCCTGGACACATCACTGACTGATTAAGAAAGGAGCATATAGGGGCGCCTGGGTGGTTCAGTGGGTTAAAGCCTCTGCCTTCGGCTCAGGTCATGATCCCAGGGTCCTGGCATCGAGCCCCAAGTCAGGCTCTCTGCTCAGTAGGGAGCCTGCTTCCTCCTCTCTCCCTACTTGTGATCTGTCTGTCAAATAAATAAATAAAAATGTTTAAGGAAAAAAAAAAGGAGCATATAACCCAAACAGGACCAGTGGTTTGAGGACAGCTTTTTGATAGCATTACGTGGTAAGAACAGCAAACTTTGCCACGGAGATTAAAAACTAACTAGTGAACATTACCCTTGGCATTGTTATCACATTTTGAAATTCTGCCTGAGAATAAAGAAAAAGTAGAAAAAAAGCACAAATGGTGACGATGATGATAGATACACAGATAGACAAGAAAGTGATGACAGAGGGAGCCAGACAGACGATACATAAATAATAGACGGACAATTGATTATTGACAGAGACTGACTTGTCATGACATATTTTTGAGAACATGAAAACAGTCACATCCAATCTTGGACTTTCCAACTCTGAGAGTCAATCAACTCCTTCCTTCTCTTGACGCAGGGAGTTGGGTTTCTGTCCTTTGCAGCCAAGAGCCCTGAGTGTTACAATTTCCAAGGCCACTTCCAGCATTAAGACCATGGCTTCAACAGTGCATTCCAAATTTTTCCAAAGAAGCATCCCTTACGGGCTAAGGAGAATGAACAATGCACTCAAAAGTCAAGCCCTTCCACTAAGCCGCTTGATGTTTCTTTGAAGTCTCAGAGACTACTTTTTAGAAATCTAAGCAAAAAATCAAGTGAATTTTCTAACTTGCACCATGATATTTTGCCTTTTTTTTTTTCAAGATTTATTTATTTATTTGACACAGAGAGAGAGCGCGCGCAAGCACAAGCAGGTGGAGCAGCAGGCAGAGGCAGAGGGAGAAGCAGCTGAGCAGAAAGCCCGACCTGGGGTTCCATTCCGGGACCCCCGGGATCATGACCTGAGCCAAAGGCAGACGTTTAACTGACTGAGCCACCCAGGTCCCCTGATATTTTGTCTTAATACAAAAATATTTCCTCCGAATTGTCAGGTATGTGCCGCATGCTTCTGGAAGGTTCCTGTACTCAGCACCTTGCACTCCTACAGATAATATCCCCTGTTTGAAAACAACCAACGTAGGGAAGGGGTTATGGGCTCAAATTCCCACAGGGATCAAGCCCGTAAGACAAAGGGTGCAGGAGAAGGAACACAAGCCAGTCCGCAGGCCCCCACTCAGCTTCACTTCCTTGTGGTTCTGGGAGAATGTCTTTTAAATCCCCATGCAGGCCAAACACACCCACAGCACGAATAAAGTCAGGGCAAAACCACTCCCCACCTCGGATTCTGAACACGCATTCTTCTGGGTTTCCATCTAGAACACAGGCAACTACTTAACGCCGTTGCTAACATCCGTTCTCCAAATACCCTGTATTTGTCTTCTTATAAAAGATCCATCTTTCAAACAGAGGTAAGGCAGAGAAGCTTTGGTATGTATTTATTTAGTGAAACTATATTGTACTTTCTGAAAATCAGATGGCTTTATCTGTGCAATCTCTAGGAGGAAAATTATCCTAACAGGTACACGCACATACTGGGTGACATTTTGAATAACCTCAAAGTTTCCGCCTCAACTGGCAATGTTGGAGTTGCTTTTAATTTAGCAAGTATGAAGAAGAGAACAATCGGGCAGCTCCTTCTGGACACCTGTCAGAGGAAGGGTTAGGGTCCTCTCATGAGAAGCTGGTGTTCATGAAAGTATTTTTTTTTTCCATTTTAGGCTACCAAGAGCACACCCTCACAGCATGGGCCCATGGCTGTCACTCTGGAGACACACACCAGCCTCTGAAATCACCGTGTGTTTTTTCACACAGTTATTTCTGATGCTTGGGTTTGGTTTTGTTTCAGGTTTTTTTTGTTTTGTTTTGTTTTGTTTGATAACCTGGTATAATCAGGCATTTGATCTGAACTTCGTAAAGAGAAGGGAAAAATTTAAAAACCGACATCAATGACCTTTCCAATTACGTACTGTGGCTCTTGTACAAGAGACATTCATGCAATGGTTTGCCTGGTTTACTTGTAATACAACGTCCTTTATGGGGAACAAGATTGCTTTGTGCAGGGGAGTCCATTGTCAAGTCACGAGCAAGGTTTAATGGGGGTAGACTGAACCAGCAGAGAGTTATCTCCTCCGCCACCCAAAGGTCGTCCAGTGTTTTACTTACAAATCCTTTCAGAGTAAGAGCAATGGTAATAAAGACAACGATGTAGGAATCGGAATTGAGTCTTTGTGATCCTTGGGACATCGGTTAAGGGCCTTATGTGCATTTCCATGTAATCCTCTCAACCCTTTAGGGCAGGTACTGGTAATCTCCCCTTCATTCCGAAGGAGACCAAGGCTCAGAGGAGTGACTGGAAGCTCCCAGAAGCTACAAAGACTGGGCTCCAGTCCACGTCTGATGCCAGAAACTTTGCTTAACCACTTGGCCCTTCACTGCCTAGAAAGTTGGAGGGCCTTCCAGAAATCGGCCACCCAATCTCCTACTCTTACAATCCTGCCAACTTCCTGATCTCTCCCCCAAATCTGGCCACTGTCCACTCTTCCCCAGTGAACATCACTACCTTCCATTTAGATGCTCAAGCCAGAAACCCAGGAGACTTTACCGATTCGTATTCTTCCTCCCCACCCCTACTCTCCGCCCCCCGCCCCGGTCCCCCAGCCTAAATCCAATGCCACTTCAAAAGCAATACCTCTTCAAAAGCAATTGTATCAATTCATTTCCCTACATCTCCACCAGCAGCAGCCTTGTCCAAACCTCCCAGTATTGCACAGCCTTTCCCCTCGTTCTGGTCCTTGTCTGACCTGCTTATCAGTATGGCTGAGTGATTTTTAGAAATCAATGCCACCCCTTCCCACTCAAAATACCTTGACGATTGCCCAATACTCTCTGAATGAAGACTGGAGTCCACACATGGCCTAACAGGGCCCCACGTGGACCCCACCCGCTCCTCTCTGCCTGTCTCTGCTTCAGCCACACCAGACTCCGGGTTTTCTGAAGCTCAGGTCGCCTTCCGCTCACAGCTGCTGTGCACTCTGTTCCCTCTGCCCAGAATTCTCTTCCTTTCTTCTTCACCTGGTTAAAACCTACTTCCCCTTTCAACTTCTGGCTCGTGATCATCTCCTGCGGGAAGCGGAGACAGGGAAGGCCTGCCGGGGTCAGCCCCCTCTCCCAGGAAAACCCTTCTCGCATTGGAAACACAAACCAGACCTGCAATGTGGTATTTGTGGGTGAGACTTAGTGAACCATGGGCTGCTCATTCAGACGAAGTGGAAAAAAATTCTTTCTGAACGCCTGCAATCTCTGCATTTAACACACACTCAGGGGCAGGTTGGCGATGTGGTAACCATGGTAACTACACCTGCTTCAAGGTCAGAGACCAGAGTTTGAATCCTGACTCTATTTACCTGCCTTGTGACCTTGAACAAAACACATGAGCTCCCCCGTGCTGTTTTCTCCCTTCCCTGGGTCGAGGTTAAATGAGGCAGAGACCTACGGGTACCCAACCCGCAGCTTTTGCCACGGGGTAGGGGGTCAACTGGGACTTGCTGGAGACTCCCGTACAAAAAGATGGATTGATTTCCAATAAATATTGTGAAGATAAAAAAGCAAATGGCAGAGTGCCTGGCTAGCCTGGTCAGAAGCACATGCGACCCTTGATCTCCGGGTCATGAGTTCGAGCCCCACGTTGGGTGTACAGATTACTAAAAAATAAATAAATACATTTCCAAAAGGGGAGGGGGGGGCAAATTGCTGTGCACTGCAGAGTAGAAATCCACAGGGTCAAGGCCCTGAAATGCTGTAGTTCAGATACGGCACGGGCACGGAGTCGGAGAAAGGGGGCTCCGGTGAAGAGAAGAAATGAAGGAGATGGAAGGGGACGGCGACTTTGCGGGAGGCCCATGTGACTCCTCTGAAAAGCCTAACATCGTCGGAGATGTGTGCGAGAGCCAACGCTGGAGAGCCAACCGGGGCCGATCTCTCTGGCCGATGCACTAAGCCATGACCCTGGTGCTGTCCTATTACCACAACAGCCCTCTGGGCCCAGAATGAGACCTCAGTTAGCAGAAGAAATGAATGGAAGATTTATCTTAAACAAATAAGGGAGAAATAATGATAGAAAAGGTAATTTAGGGGCCGCCCGGGTGAACTCCTGATTTTGGCTCAGGATGTGATCCTGCAGCAAGAGTAGGATCAAGCACCGCATCAGGCTCCCTGATGAGCTCGGAGTCGGCTGTGGATCCTCCCCGGCTCCTCCCCTGCTCACGCACTCTCCCTTGGTCCCCCCCTCTCTTCCTCTCTCTCTCAAATAAATAAAATTTCTTTAAAAATGTTTAAAAAAGAAAAGAGAAAAAAAAATGTTCTAAGGGTGCTTAACAAATCTGATCACCCAAGTATTTCAAAATCTCCAAATGCATCTAAGTTCTAGAAATGGATGGGCGTGATGGCGCTTGAGCCACACTAAGTACTAAGTACCCCTCTGTAGCACGGTAAATTATTTTTAAGATTTTATTTATTTATTTGACAGACAGAGATCACAAGTAGGCAGAGAGGCAGACAGAGACGGAGAAGCAGGCTCCCTGCAGAGCAGAGAGCCCGATGCGGGGCTCGATCTCGGGACCCTGAGATCATGACCTGAGCTGAAGGCAGAGGCTTAACCCACTGAGCCACCCAGGCGCCCTAACATATTAATTTTTATGTGATTATATTTTATAAGATATTTCACCACAATAACAACAAAAATGTTCATCAGTGTCTTTTCCCCTGAGTGGAAAAGAACAGCCAGCTGAGGGCCTGTACGACCACGAATTCTTCATTAATCGCATTTTTCGCTGTCACCATGCCCTATCCTTCAGTATCACGCATTTCTCCCCCAAGAGTAGCTGGAGCTTCAAAATGGCTCAAGGGGCTCCAAAGCAGGAAGCTGCCATTACGCCATGGGCAGGAAAAAGCTAGAACTGGCTTGACTACCAGAGCTCTGGTGAAAAGTAAAAAGGTGATTTTCAGTGACCGCTGCCGTCGATGGAGTGGACGCTAAAAACTGGGGACGGGGACGCCAAACCCCCACGGTTCTCACCGCAAAAACTGTAAATATGGGCACTCCTCAGTAGCTTTAAAAACGGAGCCATTCTGGAAAGCATCAGAAGGTTTAGAAGAGTCGCCAGCTTTAAATAAAAGCAGCGGTGAGTTCAAGAGATAATTAGATTGGCAAAAAGAAACAGTGGAAAATTGAAAAGAACCCTTTCGCTGGCGATGACAGCTTCAAACATAGTTGCAATCTACAGAATATAAAGGGAAAACAGGAAGATGAGACGGCTCTAGTATGAGAAATTGGGAGCAAAGCAGATTGGCTCAAGAGCCCAGTCCTCTTCTTTTTTTCCCCCCGAAGAAAGGGCCCAAATGGGGGATAGATTAGATTTTCTCTATGTTAAGTAGCAAAGGGAAATGCCGATCACAATGCAAGCACTTGACAACTGACCCAATAACACCGAAACAGACAAGCCATTATCACAGAGAACTACAATCTATGAAAACTATTTTTTAAACAATTAAGCCAAGTCAGATGGACAGTGAGTCTTCACATGCTCACGTTTGCAAAAATATCTGAATCCATTTTATTTTATTTTATTTATTTATTTTAAGATATTATTTATTTGTCAGAGAGAGGGAGAGAGAGTGAGCACAGACAGACAGAATGGCAGGCAGAGGCAGAGGGAGAAGCAGGCTCCCCGCCGAGCAAGGAGCCCGATGTGGGACTCGATCCCTGGACTCTGGGATCATGGGACTCGATCCCTGGACACTGGGATCATGACCCGAGCCGAAGGCAGCTGCTTAACCAACTGAGCCACCCAGGCATCCCTGAATCCATTTTATTTTAACCCTATTTGGATCTTCTAATTTAATAAAACCCCATTAATTCTAAAAGGAGGCCAACACATTAGCAAGAGTTAGTATTTGATCTGCTGGCTTGGGATTATCCAATATTTTTATTCGAGAACAATGGTTTATCCAAGTCGCTGCAAGGTGCCTTCTTCTTTAACTAATCTGACACTACTTTAATCAAGTTTGCTTTCAAATAATCCTCAGACACCAGAGATGTCCGTAAACAGATACAGAGCATATACAGCATAACTTGATCAAGTGTAATATATTTTTCTTATAAATTGAATTCCAAACTATACCGTTAAGATCCAACAGTGAAGAAAATCTAAGCGCGAGCTAGAGAGAATTGATGCGAAACATACAGAAAAGGCAGGAGGCAGACAGACAGCTCACGGGAAGGGGACCGTGGGCCACCAAGCCCATGGGCAGAGTTCTGTGATGCGGAGCAAACGGAACACCAGCAAAAGACAGGCGCGGTTCTGGTTGGTCTGGGCGTGTTTTTGATTTTCTGTACGGTTAGATTTTTTCTTTTTTTTTTTTTTTAAAGAAGGAGAAGCAGAAAGAGAGAAAACCCTAGAAGATGACTAGAATGTTTTCAGCCCCATACCCAAGAAACACCAAAGAGCAGAAAGAGAATCGTAAGTCCTCTTTAACCATCTTTGTGAAGGTAATAAAGGAGAGCAGTAATGCTGAATTTTAAGAGCACCATGTGGCTCTCGGGTCAGGTGACCCCGAGGAAGATCTCGACTTCACCACCTGCCGCTGGCTGGGTGATCTCAGGTAAGCAACAGTACGCACACCATCTTTGATTCTGCACCAGTCAGTGCAGGGAACCACGGCTCCCGTGACCAGAGGGCGGGTGAAGAGTGGAATGAGTGTGGAGGATGCTCAGGCCTCCAAGAACCAGACGTGAGCCACGCGTGAGAAAAGGTTCTGCCGAGAGCACCCCTTGACAGGACAATCGGAAACACCGTAGGAAAAGAACAAAAGTGAAATCCTCCTTTCCTAGGTAAGGGCTGAGGAAGAAGCGAGAAGTGGCCTTCAGAGATGCAATGACCGTTGTCCAGAGAATTCTTGGTCGAAGTGCTCCGGTAATTAGGTAAGTGGACGTGTATGGCAACCTCCAGAGAAACTTCCAGAGCAGCCATGAGCAAAAGAGCCTTCTTGAAACAAGGACCAAGTCCAGAAGGTGCTGAGTGCAGCTCGTGACAGCTCCAGGCAAGTAAACACCTTCATACCCTGCTGGGACCCTCTGACCCTGGAGAAGGCAGGAACTGTGGTCAGTAGAGGAGGGAGGAGAGAGAGAGAAGCTGGTCACCCTTCCTTCTCAACAGCAAGCTCCTCCGTATGCAGCAAGCCCCAGAAACCAAGTCCAGAGTTTCAGCAGTTGCACTGGAGGGACTGGATAATTTTTTTTTAAAGATTTTATTTATTTATTTGACAAGCAGGCAGAGAGGCAGGCAGAGAGAGAGAGGAGGAAGCAGGCTCCCTGCTGAGCAGAGAGCCCGATGCGGGGCTCGATCCCAGGACCCCGGGATCATGACCTGAGCCGAAAGCAGAGGCTTTAACCCACTGAGCCACCCAGGCGCCCCAAAGGCAGAGGCTTTAACCCACTAAGCCACCCAGGCCCCTGGGACTGGATATTTTAATTACTGATGTACAGCTAACTTTGATGACTTATGGGGGCTAAAGGACCTTCAGTTACTGAACAGGTTATCAGAAAGTCAGTAGGGGCTTCTAGAATTTTCATCCAGAGGCAGCAACAGAACCAGCCCCACTAACTAAATATCTAAAGAGACAATAGAAGACAAAAATTACTTTAGAAATACATAAGACAAATCATGTCTTTCAACATGGAGTTACATGTTTCAAGGCACAAGGTAATTATTACAAATGACTGTATCCATTGGGCGTTCACCAAGTGCCAGGTACCAGTGCTTATCACTTTCCAGGCCAACAACCTATTAAACACTTCCTCCAGGAAGTGGGCAGCATCATCATCATCCCCATTTTACAGATGATAGAAAACCAGTAACTCGCCCAAGGTCACGTGAGTTCGCAGTCACGCGAATCAGCGGAGCTGGGACATCCAGCCACGACGCTGGTTCTTGGCTTCTCCTCCTTCTGAGATGACTGGAGAAATACAACAGGGCTTCCCTTGTGACTCGTGTGGATTTGCTCGAATTGCTCTCCACCAGAGCACGCTGTGACGGCCCACCCTAGGCAGCCAAAGAAGATCCAGCTGGTGAAGACAAACCTGGGATGAACCCGGACAATTTGGCTCCAAATACCGTGTTCTGAGCAGCGTGATGGACGGCCTGCCTGAAAGTACTTTATAAACTGTGGAGTGCTGCGCAAATGTCAAAGGGAAGGTGATGAGGAGGAGGAGGACAGCCTGGCCGCATGGAAAGGGCAGCATCATGGGCTGATCTAGAATACCAGGGGGAGGGGGGCTCATTGGGCAGAAGCAGCAGTAAGACCGGGAACCTTCTAGGAGCAGTAAGGCCAAGGACTGCTCTCACAGAGGAACTCAGTTCACGGGGCAGCCAGGAAAGTGAATGAAGGAGAGAACAAACCATAAATCCACGAGGCAACCATTCACGCCCGTGCGCACACTCGCCTTCTAGGACACGGTCATCACTCATGTTAAGAAGAAATGGAGCAAGAAGCAACCTGGGGACCTCGGGGAGAAAGCCGTGGAAATGGACTCTTCCTCTGGCAACACCAGCACCATCGCTCGGCAGCTTGCAGAGAGGTCACACCAACTGTGGCACCTGCGCGCTCTCCGTCTTCCCCGGACCCGTCAGGAATGCCTCCCTCCTGGAAATGGCATTGGGTGGTGTGGCCGTTGCTCCTGGTTGGACCCTCCTGCTTCTCTGCCTGATTTCACGTAGTGAACCGAGTAGTGAACCGAAAACGAGTTGGCTGGGTGGGAAAGGCGTGTGTTTTCATTTCTGAAGGCCACTCCGGATTTGCAATGCGCCTTCCCCAAGAAGCTCAAGAGAAGTGGATTTCGTTCAGGGTATCTGGAACGTGGTCTGCGGCACAGGAAATACTTTCTTTTTTTCCCTCATGTGAAGGACATCTTTAAGGTCGGAGGGATTAGAATGCTTATGCTTAGGGCCTGGTACAGTCTTTGTCCATCAGTAATGAGCAACTAATAAATAGTAGTTTAGTGTAGTCTGGTCAGCTGGTTGGTGAAATAAACAAGTGAATGGATGAATGAATGAACGAATGAATGAAAAACAGCAAGAGGCAAGAATACAGACTTTGAGATCAGGCTCATTTAGGCTTCATCACCAACTTCCTGTGTGACTTTGACCAAGCCACCTAACCTCTCTGAGCCTAATAATCCATTTGCAAAAAGCGGTAACAACGGCCACAGTGACGGACTTCGGTTCTCTGTTCTGCTTTGGTTCCTTCCAGCCGCCATTATTTTAGACCTTGTAACACCCTGATTTGGGCTTGGTGCCCCACGCCTCCCCCATGCTCAGTACCACAGTCAGTTGGGGGATCTACTCAATTGGGAAGTCAACAAATAACTTCGACCTAGGCCAACCAGTGTGTTCCATTCCTATAGAGAAGGGGAGGCCTCAGGGGCAGGACCATGAGGCCAGTCACAACCGTATTCAGCCAGGCTTTCCAGAGAAACATGCAGTATGCAGGATATACATATATATCCACCTAAGAATCAGACACTTCCCAATTTCTTCTCCCTCCTCCAAGACTATCCTAAGCACCGGCGAGTGTGTGTCTGTATAGATCTCTTCCTATACCAATGGAACATACTCCATACACAGCATGCTGCATTTTAGCTGTTTCCCCTTAAAATAAACCTAGGTGGGGTGCCTGGGTGGCTCAGTGGGTTAAGCCGCTGCCTTCGGCTCAGGTCATGGTTTCAGGGTCCTGGGATCGAGCCCCACATCGGGCTCTCTGCTCAGCGGGGAGCCTGCTTCCTCCTCTCTCTCTGCCTGCTTGTCATCTCTCTCTGTCAAATAAATAATCTTAAAAAAAAAAAAAAAAAACCTAGGCAATCACACCACAGTGACATGTTGGAGGTCAACACAATTTCTTTGGGGTGTTACACATTTCCCACCTTCCCCCATAAACGGACAGGTAGGATTTATCCACGTATCTCCTGTATGATTTTATACATACGCATTACAATGTAACATGTTTATATTTCATGTATTTATGTTATAATATACATTTAATTATGTCATATATTTATATTACGTATTATATAATTTTATGTTCCAGTATCTCTATACATGTGAAATCTTAAAGAAGAGAATGCAGAGGGGCACCTGGGTGGCTCAGTGGTTTAAGCCTCTGCCTTCGGCTCAGGTCATGATCTCAGGGTTCTGGGATCGAGTCCCGCATCGGGATCTCTGCTTGGCAGGGAGCCTGCTTCTTCCTCTCTCTCTCTCTCTCCCTGCCTGCCTCTCTGCCTACTTGTGATCTCTGTCTGTGTCAAATTGATAAAATCTTTTTTAAAAATACAATTTAAAGTAAAATAAAATCAGTCCCTTCTTCACCTCCCTTTAGAGAACATACAATTGTGCAGGTAGCCAAGTATACAGGGAGAGACTTGCATGGGTTCCTCTCTATCATGTTGAGAAATGGTCAATGTGTGTGGTCATCTTTCCATCAGGTAGCTTTGCAATGTGTGCCCTGCCCTCCAAACTCGCCTACCAGGTCTCAGGCACTGTGCTAGTCGCTGGGATTTCCTAAATGAATGCGCCCCCAATGATTTCCAAAGGAAGTAAAGCAAGAACAAGGAAAGAAAGAAAGACAGACAGACAGACACACACACATCAGTGATTATTTCACGTCATGTCACCACTATGGGAATTTACAAAAAATACAAGGAATGCAGAGGAAGAAAGTCTGGGGAAGAAGCACGGAAGGAGGATGCCCTCTTTCCTGGATGTCACAGGAGAAAGAGAATGACAAGCTGGTGATGAGGAGAAGGGCGTCTTCATGAACTTGGAACACCCCTGTCTGACCCTCCATAATCCCTCTATCTGATCTCTCTTGCTTCCACTTCCACAATGTGCTCCCAACACAAGAACAAGCAAAGCTCTGAGGACATAAAGTCAATCATTCTTCTCCAATGTCTTCCCACCTCACTCGGAATAAAAGCCAGAGTCTTTACAATGATCTTCCATTCCCTACTTAATCGGTATCTCCTCAAACCCATAAGGCACATTTCTACCTCAGGGCCTTTGCACCTGCTATTTCCTCTTCCTGGAATCCTCCTCCCTCAAGTATCTATAAGGCTTATCCTTGGACCCCGTATTTTTCTCGAGTCTTCTCAACTTTGGCCATAGTATTTCATTTGCTTAGGTGTTCAATGGATAAGCCATAGATAGCTATGCTTACTCTCTTACCCACAATGCCTAGAGCTGTGCCTGACACAGAGGAGGCAAACAATAAATATTTTCTGGAAGAAAATAAGTGATTAGGGATTCCTGGCAAAGCTACAGAGGTGTGAAGGGTATTGGCAGGTTTCAGGTAAAACAGAAGATAAGAAAAACAAACAAAACAGATAAGGTGGGGGAGAGAAAATTCTGTTCATTCTACAGATGACTGTCTGCAACAGGAGTTCACTCACCAATGTGCGGTGACTAATATGCTTGAGTCAGTGGAGACTCCCTACTCGCATTTCTGGGACTCATCAGCGACACCCCAGGCCTTTCAGAAAGAAAGCACAAAAGGAAGAGGCATAGGACAGCACTGTCAGGAAGGACAGGTGTTTAAGAATGAAGTATCGGCGAAGCCGTACCCATGGGGAAATGCACCTTACCGTGAGAGCATGCATATATTTTGTTGCTAAAAAGCACATGCATTGAATCGGCAGAACTAGACAAACATGACTCAGTCCCTGAGAGGTGTAGACTCAGGGATGATACAGAAGAGACTTGAGGGCTGAGGCATTCTCGGGACCACGAGAGGAAGGCACCAGTAGCAAAGAGGTGAAGAACACGGGGGCGAGGAGCGGAGGCCAAAGGGAACATTCTGCCACGTGCGCAACGGAGAACACCCTGAGCGAAGTCCCTGACCACTTCTCCTCTGTGCGTATGATCACAGCCAGCGCAACTGTGCCAAGCCTCTGAGGACCAAGGTCCTGTCTCTGCCCCATGTCCTTGCATTGCGGTCTCCAGGAACGCCAAATAGGAGCAGCAGGGCCTAGTGGAGAACCAGACATCAGCACCATGGTTGCCAGTCAGCCGAAGTCCAGACCTCTGGACCGGGAGGAGGGGCTAACTTCGCTGACAGGCCATCGTGCCAGACCCTAGGCTGAAACTCACCCAATAGGCACGACCCTGTAGCAAATGTACTTTGTCAAACAACCCAGGACTTTGAACTCATGTTTTATTCCTATAATCAATCCAAAGACGATGCCAGGAGTTCAGAGATAAATGGCCTCTGCCTGGGGCCTGGTGGACAGACACAACAAAAAGGAAGTGGATTCCTTATCATATTCGAGGCAAGAGCTGTAGATGAAGACAGAAGAGGCCAGTGATTTGGCAGCAGTGTCTTGGAGAAGGATTCTGTAGAGGAGGTGCTCTCAGGGCTGGGTTTTGAAGGGTAAGTAGGAGTTTGCCACCGGAAGGGAGGAGGAAAGGCATTCCGTGCAAAGGCAAAAGCTATGAGTAAGTATACACTATCTAAAGACCAGCCAAGAAATTCATGGAAAGTGACTCTGGGGTGGACACGGGGTAGAAGGACGGCGTTCTGCTCCCAGCCAGAGATGGGCTGCCTGAGACCGCATCCAGCCAAGCACGCTGGAGATGATTCGGGACTTGGCGGGTGGCCGGAGGAGGTCCACAAGCAGGCAGACACAGGTGCGTGGGAGTAGGAAGGGCTTTTCCTACTAACCCGTATAAGGAGCCCTGGTGTTTTTAATGACAGAATCCATGTCCCTTCAGCCACAGAACATTCTGCAACAGCTGCTCATGCTGCAAACACATGCCAGCCACACTCATTGTTCAGATCCATTCTCTGGAATCCTCAGTAGGATGGATGTCCCGCGAGCTTGGGGGCCTGGGCGAAACCATCCTCTGGCAAATCAGACAGACAGCCCGGCCAAGGCCCTCACCAAGCAGCAGAATGAGATGCAATCCAGCTTCTGGACCCCTTGACGGATCAGTCTGCCAGTCTGCACAGCCCACATAAACGTGGTGGGTACAACAGCCGTTCAGCCACCAAGGCCCCTGCATAAATAACATCCTCTTTAGTCAATGCTCAAAGAGAAACCCCGGGATGCATCGTCTTGCAGAGGAAAAATAATAAAGTCACCCGACTCGGAGCTACAGGCAAGCAGGGCATCGTGCGAGCAAGGTCTCCATGTCCCTGGAAATTCAGGGCTGCCTGAGAAAGCGACAGCAGGTGAAATGTACATTGTAATATGCAAACAGACACGACTGTCAGCCCAGCGGCCCATCAAGAAGATGAATGTGAAAGTATGCAACGAATAAATCAGGCAGGTACTGCGGGGGGGGGGGGGGGGGAGGGGAAGGGGGCGGGAGAAGAAATCCTACATAACAGTAAGTAGTAAGAGCAGACAGTTGTGCAGCATCTGCTGGATGTCACACCCATCCCTGGCACTTTACATAATGTCATCCTCATCAGGACGTGGGAGCTATTACCCTCCTCCCACTACAGAGGAGGACATGGAGGCACAGAGAGGGTGAGCAGTATGTCCAAAGTCACACAGCTCAGAAACCACAGAGCCCGAATGGAACTGCAGGCCCTCCGGCTTTAGAGATCAGGGCTCTGAACCCCTACTGCCCCTGCAACTTCCCAGAAAGGGAAGAGTCCGTCCTGCTGCCCCAGCTCTGTCTATCTCTGGGACAGAGGCTGCATTTTTTGAACCTTGGTTTTTCCAACAGTGAGAAGACAATTGGGCAGCAGGTATCTTAGAAGGTCTTGAACCCATTAAGTGAGTGCTTGGCACCCAGTAGGCAGCCAGTGGATGCTTGCTAAATCCCCAACAGAGAAGCGACCCAAAGAGCTTTTGCTGTGGTTATTTAATCTCAAATCGCACATTTACTCAACATTAATCACTTCCCATAAAGTGCCTCAATTACGTCACTCGCCCCGCCTGCCCACCACCCTGAATCGAACCTCCTACTTATTCTCCCGCAGGGCCACAGGCTACTCAGTGCCCAGACCTCCAGGCCCCAGGGTGTTTCTTGAAAGATCCATTCCCTGGGATTTTCCCAGGAAGGCCCTAATAAGACTGACATTTGGGGTGGGGGCGCCTGGGTGGCTCAGTCAGTTAAACATCCAATTCTTTTCTTTTTTTTTTTTTTTTTTAAAGATTTCATTTATTTATTCGGCGGAAAGATAGAAAGAGAGCACAAGTAGGCAGAGCAGTAGGCAGAGCAGCAGGCAGAGGGAGAGAGAGAAGCAGGCTCTCCGCAGAGCAGGGAGCCCAATGCATGGCTCAGTCCCACAACCCTGAGATCATGACTTGAGCTGAGGACAGCCACGTAACCGACTGAGCCACCCAGGCACCCTTAAGTGTCCAACTCTTGATTTCTGCTCGGGTCATGATCTCAGGATTCTGGATCGAGCCCCATATCAGGCCCCCTGCTCAGTGTGGAGTCTGCTTGAGGCTTCTCCCTCTCTCTATGCCTCTAACCCTCCCCCAGCTTACTCTCTCTCTCTCTCTCTTTCCCAATAATAAATAAATAAATCGGGAGGGAGGGGAGCTGATATTTGGGACGACTACATGTTCTGCAAGGAAGCCAATCATAATGGGTCTCTGAGTGATGTTCCAGTCACAAAGATATCCCAAGATTCATCAAGAGTTCAGCAAGCCTGCTTTAAAAAGGCCCCTCAGGGATGCCTGAGTGGCTCAGTGGGTTAAGCTGCTGCCTTCAGCTCAGGTCGTGATCCTAGGGTCCTGGGATGGAAGCCCCACATCAGGCTCCTTGATCAGTGGGGAGCCTGCTTCTCTCTCTGCCTCTGCCCGCCACTCTGCCTGCTTCTGCATGATATCTCTGTCTCTCTCTCTCTGACAAATAAATAAGTAAAATCTTTAAAAAATAAATAAAATTTAAAAATATTAATAAATAAATAAAAAGGCTCCTCAACGTGGAAGTCAACACAAAATCCTTTTTCTCTGGACAGCCAGCATTTTAAGACATTTTTAAATATCTCCAAATACCTCCACATTTACAAATAATCTCCTGTTCTCAAATTCAGCATCATTGATCAAGTCTCTCTGAGGCGCCCATCCCCACTGTAAGTACCAGAGCTGAAAAGATCAGTAAGACATGGCCCCATCTTCAAGAATCTTTTAATATTAAGGAGAAAAATTCACAGCGGCAGTCAGCCCCGTGCTGTAAGCGTTCCGTGGTACTAGAAGATCCAGATGCTGTGAAGGGAAGGGGCACAGCCAGCTGCCTCGGGGAGGGGTCAGGGATGGCCAACTCCCTCCCCAGCGATGGGGCATAAAAGACAGCCAAAGCTCAGTGATTAAAGACGCGAAGATGTCGGCGTCCCGGAGCACGGACGTCCGCCTGGACCACACGGGGACATCTGCGAAGATCCCATGTGGGATCGGAACTGGGAAGTGTGAGCAGAGGAGGAAGCAGACAGCTTTGTGCGACATTTACTTGCCCTACACCATCCGCGAGTGGCTGTGGAGAGCATACGCTCACGGCTGGTGGCGTGTGTGGATATATTTGGTGGCCTGGTCCAGACTCTTCATTTTCCTAATGGACAAGTCTGGATATTTACTCCTCCCGGCCGCACGACACTCACGAGTCCCTTCGACTTCCCGTAGGTATCAGATCTACCTGCCTTGCGGAGCGGAACACGGCATCTCGGTCCCTGGTCTGCCAAACGCTTACCCTGCAACTGCCATTTCCCTGTCCCCTGACGTCACAGGCACCTTTGCTTCGCCGGCTCGCATTAGACTTGTAACATTACAGGTGCGAAAACGAAATGTCAAATTTTTCTCACTCTCTCTCAAAGAGAATGGCGAGACAGTAAGAAACGATGAATTCCTCAGACTTAAATGTCTCTCACTTTTCAAAAGACTCTTTCTAGAATTCTAAAGACGGGGCCCCTTTCCTGGGTGGCACTGGCTTTTATAGTTTGCATTTCTGTGTTTCGGTGGAAAGGTGAAGATTTTGGAGGACAGCTTGCAGGAAGACAAATAACTAATATTTGCTCAATGCTTACTACCTACCTGTCAAACACACACACTCTTTTCAGCCCATTAAAACCCAGCAAGGTAAGAATAATGATCTACGTGCTGCAGACAACAAAACTGAAGACCAGGAAGGCTCCAAAACTCACCCAGGATCATGCAGCTCCAATACAGAATCCAAACTCTCATGGCTACCCCGAAAGCATAGGCCTTCATCCATGAGAACCTTCTGGTAAGATGATGCCAAAGGGTTGGCAGTAATGCACTCAGAGTCACGCTCCGCATGACAACCAAGAGATAACCCTTCCTCCGAAACCCAATTTAAGAACCCCAGTATTTATCAGGACAGGAAGACTCTAGAACTGGAATTGGCAAGCCAGCGTGTCCCCACCCTACCCCCTATCCAGCCCGCTGCCATGTTTTGGAAACACAGTTTTATTTCATGCCTCAGTGCAGAGCTGAGAAGTCGCTGACAGAGACCGCAGGACTCCAAAAGCCTACAATACTTCCTTTACAGAAAAAGCTCACCAACCCTGGGGCCATGAACATCAACCCATCTTCTACTAACTGCTGTTTGAAGCCCAAAGATACCAGAGAGCTGGGGCTGGGGAAAGAAAGGCAGAAGCCGTCCGTGAGGAATGTACGGAGCACGGTCATGGTTAATTTTAAGGGTCAACTTGCCTGGGTGAAGGGAGCCCCCGACAGCTGCTCGAACACGATTTCTGGGTCTATCCAGGCGGGTGTTTCTGGAACAGGCAGAATCAGTGCACCGGGGGAAAAGAGTCACCCTCGCCAAAGCAGACGGGCATCACCCGGTTGGCTGAGAGCCTCAACAGAACAAAAAGACGGAGGAAGGAGAGCATGATCTCCTCCGGTCCGTGGACAGCAGAGCTCCCAGCGGATACCACTTGCTTTCTTAACCAAGACTTGCAGAGAGCAGATCATGGGACTTCTTGGCTTTCATAAATACGTAGCCAATTTCTATAGTAAATCTCCCCTCGTGCGTATCTCTACATGTCCTATAGTTTGCGTTTCTCTGAAGACCTATCTCACACACTCCATATGACTCCGGCTGTCCCCCAGACGAGGCACCAGAAAGACTGCCTCATTCGCTCATCAAATATGTGCTGAGCCTAGTTTTGTAGCAGGCACTACAGCAGGTGCTGGGAAGAGTAATAAACACAAGCCGCGTGTCCTGGAGAGAGATGCACCTCAGAATCTCTGCTCCAAAGAACTTACCTACGTCCACAGATTATGATGCCTCAAGGGATACGGAATGGTCACTGGGAGGAAGGAGGAGGAAACAACTGGTTTTCACAGAAGATGAGGAAAGCTCTCTGGGGTGACACCCGAACAGAGTGTTAAAGTGTGGTTTGTCAAAGGGGGAAGAGGAAGAAAGGTGCACCAAGCAGACAGAAGAGGCTGTGCAAGGGTCCTGAGGCAGGAAATCATTTACCATGTTACACCGACCACAAGGCACCACCCTGTGGCTGCAGCAGACAGGACACCCGAGGGGAACTGGCAGAAGACGCAGTTTCAGGGTGGTGGGTGGATGGTCGGTCCTGTAGACAAACTCGACAGGTTCAGTCCTAACTGTGTCAATTCTGGTTCAAATCCCGGATGCAGGATTGTGGTCTGTCACTTCTGTACCCACCTCTGAGAGTCACTGCGAGGACACAAAGTGAAAAATGCACAATTAAAGCACTTAGCCTAGTCCCCGACGCGCTGTAAGCACTGACTACATACATATCCCCTTTCATTGTCACTATTATGTCTGCGCTGATAGGCATTCCTACCAACTAACTGCTCCCTATAAACTGCAACATTCAGCCTCCACTGATGCTTTAACTGGCAGAGAGAAAACTATCAGGGAGCGTGTACTATCTAGGCTGCAGAGGAGAGAGTGATCCGCTTACAGCATGAGCTGAGCCCAAATCCTGGCGCCCAACCCCTTTCCTTGCTGTGTGGCCTGAGAGAGGTTACCCAACCTCTCTGTGTCCAAGTGTCTCAGTCTGTAAACTGGGATGAGTACAGAACCGATCCCTCAAGGTGGTTGTTTGAGGATCAGATGAGACAGTCATGTAAGCACCCAACCCCATGCCTGGAGGTAGGGCGTGATCAATAATGTTGGCGATTTATTATCTTCAAGGTCAGCAGGATCTGAGTGAGAGAAGAACAGGCTTTCTTCCTCACACTCCAGAAAGCCCTGGTGGAGGAGGGAGGGCTTCTATTCCTCTCTTGGCAAAAGCATTTTAGATTCGAGACATCTCTTAGCAAAAGCGGAGAAAAATATGCACTGGTGGGAGGCAGCTACAAGTCTTGGAACTTGTAAGTTCCGTTCCAATCGTAAACATTCTGTCCGCCTTCCTCGCTGAACACTCCACTAGGTCAGCCACAAAACAAGACTCCTTTATCTGCATCCTGCACTTAGCAGTGGGACCTCGAACCTCGCAGTGACCACCAAAAACAGGCAATGAAACCAGACTGGAGAGGTGAGGGCAGGCGACGGTCCCTGCGGCAGGAGTGGAGAGAACGCACTGCCCCCGCTGTGCCTGCACTGGGCCTTCTCCCACTCCAAGCTGCTTTCGGGGTGGTCCGACCCCAGGCTGGCGAGGGATTGCCCACACATAGCCCCTTTCACTATCTAGGCATGGAAAGAATTAGAAGACTCTGTGCTTGCTCGGAGACTACACCTGCTCTTTAAGCAACAACAGCTACGTATGTGCTTATTTAAAAATCACTCTGAAAGTTGAGGTTTCCTTTTCAAATGCTTTCCAGGGAGGGCAGCGGTGGCAGAACAGAGGGAGGAAGCTTTGGGTGGCATCCCTGAGAGCACGCGCATCTCAAGGAGGCTGCGAGGCACTGCAGAGCATCGTCCATGGAAAACAACTGTAAGGGGAGCGCAGGGGGTACAATGCCAAGTTCACCAGCCACCGACGGATCCACTGTCAGAGTGAAGATCCCGTGGCTCCTGCAGCAATCAGCAAAGGTTGCGCCTCCCAAGGTCAAGAACGGGACGGCAGAGACAGCTTCCTAGCTGCCCAAGAAGGGGCAAGTTGGCAGGGGACAGCAGAGAGAGCAGACCTCAGCGGCTTGTGGCACACAGACAGAGACATGCGCTCACCTTACACAGGGCATGGTACAAAGGAAAGGTGTCCGGGAGTGGAAAGATTCCCAGCGGGACCGACTCGGCTCCTGGGGGTCATCCCCTGCCTGGAGAGAGCTAGCATGCCGATTCGGGCTGCCCACCCACCTCCAACACGGATTTGAACCTGGGTTCACAAACCCAAATGCCGGTGGGAGCCAGGGAACGACCTTCAGTAAGTGAAGCAGGTTGTAAGTCAACGGCTGGGCAAGGCAGGGGCTGTGGCAAATTCAAGAACCCTACGTCCCTGTGTACAGGGACGCCACACTCAGCACCTGTGGCGTGGGACTGCACGGGCATACGGCCCCAGTGCAGTTCCATATTCTGATTTTTCTTTAAGAAGCAAGAAAGCCGGATTTTTATGTGAAATTTCCCAATTTTAAAATAGTAGCCACTGATTCCAAATGGTCTTAGAAGGCTCTAGGCCAAACAAACAAAACCTGATCTGTGATATCAACTCATCCCTTCTCTCAACTAGGAAGAGCAAGGCATGGGTGGCCCTTCCCAGTCAACTTTTGCAACACAAGACACAGGGAACCAATTGGGCCTTACGGCTTTGGGTCCAAGGATGCCGCTGGTAGCTCCCTAGCAGGACTGGCAGGTCCAGGCAAATCCGGACTTCTCAGCTCCTGGCCCACTGCCCCCCGGAGGGATCTCCTGCCTTGAATTCCTATCACCCAGGAGCCGGTCTTCTGATCGCGGCGTTTGTTCAAGAAACCGAGAGAGGGATCAGACTGCCTTCCCCCAGAAGACACACTCCCTTTGCAAGCAAACAGCAAAACTGCCGATTTAAAAGAATGATGTCAACTATGTTTGTTGACTTCAACGTGCTCAGGCAAAAGCAGACAGACAGGACAGGAAAGCCACCAATGTGGGGCATTATGGGAGAAAGCACAGCCTCAAAAACCTAGTTGGGTATCGTGCCGCTCCCCCTCATATGTGACATGGGACAAGACCCCTCACGTCCCCAGCCCCTCCTCGTCCCCCATGAAGTGGGAGGGTTGGGCCTTAGCCTTTACATTTCTCATCCCCACGGTGGGCTCCACCACCACGCAGCTCTGAGTCCCGCTAAGGGTCCCCCTGCTGACCGCAGTGCCAGGGACACTGCAGACGGGCAGTGAACCAGTCTGCCTGAAAACGACAAGCACCGCCCGCGTGAGTCTGAGCGGGAGCTCCGTCCCTCATCAGCGGAACCCCGAGCCTGACTTCACCTCTGCACACTGTGGCCACTGAGAAATATTTAGTTAGTATCGGCGGTGGTGTGCCAGCCATGGCTAAGGACGTGGGTGCCCGGTCGGAGAGAGGATAACAGCCATCACTGTCCCGTGACCAGCATGTCGGAAGCCAGACATCGAGAACTCACCCTACGATCCAAACGGCCTGGTGTGTTTGGTTTGGCCCGCACTCCAGGTTTGTGTTTCATTGGGTGGCAACCACATGAAGATTGAAAATTCAAGCCATGAGGCACGAAAACTTGACCTGTGTTTCTCTGAAATGAGCCGCAGTGACCATACTCGGCGCCCTCGACCCCCAGACGGGACGGTGGGGAGTCACAGCCACCCCCTGGAGGAAGCAGATTCCCAGCGAGGCCCCTTCACTCATCCTGACACCCGTCTGGTCCCCGCTGGGCATGTGCCTTGCAGCCCTTGGAGGTGCACACACTAGAAAAGGGAGAAGAAATGGCAAAAACCGGGGGCCAGTGTGAGCACTGCAGAGGCAGGGGAGACTTTGTGGAGTGAGACAGTGAAGATGACCATGGCATTGCTTTATCCGTAAGAGTGAGGATCTGCTTCCCAATCCAAGCAGCTGAAGCACCCAAACTACTCAGACAAGAGTGTGCTATGGGAGCTTAAAACCAGAAATAAAAATAAAAGTAACTATGGAGCTATTTTTTTTTTTTTTTTTTTTGCCCTTGCAATTCACGGACCTTCGTAAGGTTGATTTACAAACTCTTATTTTGAAAACCTTTCTTTCCGGGCCCCCCCCTTCAGCTCATATTTCTTCCTTCCCTCAGTAAGTTCCATTATGGGGACGTCAACAGGAATACAGGATCTAGAGTCAGGAGGCTCTGCCCCTGACTGGCTGTGTCTACCTGGTGCCATTTCAAGGAGAAGGCTCGGCTCCAAGCGGAGCTACCGCATGGTTAATGGCTACACTGGCAATCAGCTGCTCTCCCCCAGTCATATTTGCCTCCTCTTTAAAATGGGATAAGAGGCACCCGGGTGGCTCAGTGGGTTAAAGCCTCTGCCTTCAGCTCGGGTCGTGGGCCCAGGGTCCTGGCATCAAGCCCTACATCGGGCTCTCTGCTCAGGGGGGAGCCTGCTTCCTCCCCCCCCCCCCCCGCCTCTCTCTCTCTCTACTTGTAATCTCTGTCAAACAAATAAAATCTTTCCCCCAAAATTAATTAAATAAAATGGGATAATAAGACCATCTTACCTCACGGTGGTGCCATGAGGAGAACACGGGCAGGTCATGTGGAAGCTCGTTATATGGTCCCCTCTGCAATGACTTTGCTTCTATGTACCATCTTCTGGAACCCCCCACCCCTCCCCAAAGGCAAGCTCTGTAAAGTCAGGGTGTCTATGGTCTTCACCCCTGGATCCCCAGCGCCAGGCACATGGCAGGCATCCGCTGAATGTTTCTGGGTTACAAAATGCCGTGTGCGTACAGAGATGACGGACAGATGGGCCAATAGATGATGGATGGATGGATGGATGGACGGACGGACGGACGGATGGATGGATAAAATAAATGGATCAACAAATGAGTGAGTCAGCAAACGAGACAGGCAGAAGTGTCACCACTAACACCATCCGTAAGCTCTCCTCTCTGGATCCCGACCTAGAAAGCGTGGCCGGTCTGCCAAGTTCTGCTGGCTACAATCACTAGAACCTTTACACACGTTAGATCCCACTCACATGCTCCTCAGTGGACACATTCCTTTTACAATCCATTCGGCACTGAAAGGGGCTTGCGTTTCCGTATTTCAGTGTCATTATGTGCATGCTGGGTGCCAGGAGGCTAGGAGTTAGGGTCCAGACTTGTCCTCACCCCCCTTAAAGGTGGTCACTGTTGTTCACCCAGCTCACAGGATGGGAGACTGAGGCTCTGGCTGGGTAACTTAGCTTCCCAAGGTCACACAGTTAGTAAGTGGTGGTGCCTGTTTTTGAACCTTGCCTTTTGACCCAAGGCCCAAGATATTCCACACCCCGATAGACTAGACTAGATGAGGCTAGGAAGGTCTTTGCATCACTCTTGAGATTCTTGACTTTCTACTCAACCTACATGCTCTTGTTGGTCTCCCCTGCTAACACAGTGGCTGATTAATATTCCAACCATTCACCAGTCTTGTAACTCAGCTTGGAGCCAAACCCTCTCCTGTAACTGAAAGTGTGCACTGCACAAACCAGCTGTGGTCCAGCCACATCCAGTACCCCTGCCCCACATGGTCCACTTGGCAAAGTACGATGGCTTGGTCTTGAGTTAGCCACTGATTGGGCTAGACCTGGTCATCAAACTCCAAGAAGGTACTACCATAGGTTGGCCAAGAAGTACCACGAGGCTTATTATAGAGGGCTCTGTCCACTAGGGGGCGATGGTGCTTAATTAAGCCAATGAAGGTGTCCCCTCTGGACCAGTCCCAGCAGATTCAGAGAGGTACGGAGAAGCCACAAGCCCATGCAGGGCCTAAAGGCACATGAAGATTGTCACAGCCCTTTAGCTGAGGATGCGTTCCAGTCCTGAGTCCTACTCACAGAAGGGTGTGATCAACATCCATTGAATCTCTCTTCTTAAAACAATGACTGGCTGTCTGGTCTTTGGATCTGATTTAGAATCTGGTTCATATGTTCTGATCCCAGCTTCAAGCCCCTTCAGACCAGACCTTTATTTCAGGGCTGTTCAGGGAACCAGCGTTTTCAGCCCCAGCACGACTCAAACGATGGCAAGCAGCACCCAGCTCCTCAGGACTGGGCCTTGACAATCCAAATCCCTTAGAATTGGCTTCTTAGTGGCGACTCTGGATTTTCCTAACGCCTTGGCCCACTGAACAGGAGCATCTTTCAGAATAAATTCAGTGGAACAGAATTTCACGCCAGGATTTGTTTCCTTTTCACACACACACAAAAGTCTGCTTCCAAGGATCAAAACCGAACTTCTAATAAGGTTACGGCCTCTGAAAGCCCAGTGGCCTTGCTCGCCTGCTTTCTCACAAAACGCTTCCCGTGGACTCCGTTGTGCCGTGCTCCAACAGCCAAGAGGACTCAAAACCACGGCTCTACAGCACCAATCCCGAATATTTATTTCTTCCCCCATCTTCCGTCTCTTCCCCTCAAGCTATTTCTCTTCTTTTATGTCTAAGCTTTTTTCTGAGTAAAAGAGCCAGCCGACGGGATCAGAAGATAGCCTTTTGCAAGGTTGCTCTTACCTCAAATAATACCGCAGCGAGTTCATGCACACACAGCGCGCTGAGCGCAATTATTTCCTGATCTCTTGTTCTTCGGTGGGAAAGTGATTTCACCAAGATCTACGTTCACAGCCACGGCAGCTGCCCATGTGGCGGGGTGCAAAAAAGAACCTTCTTTGAAATCCCACATCCCCACTCGTGGTTCCATGACCCTTCCTTCATTCTGCTACCCGTCATTTGAGTCCCAAGCTCTAAGAGCAACGCGCCACCCCTGTTCTAAGGGCCGTCAACACTAGACAGCCCATGGAATGAAGCTAATGACATGTGCCAAGTTGGCAAAGGTGACAGTGGCTATTTTCAAACACTGCCCGGCACAGGGAAAGCAAGATGGCAGGACTGGGGGAAACACATGCGTGTGCACACACACATACGCACAGGTGCATATATGAACACACACGTGCACATACACACCAGATGGTTTGAGTCTCAGCTTGCCTATGAAGCCACATATGACCCTTAGCTTTTCTGTGCCTCTGTTTCGTCTTCTGTAAAACGGAACGTGTTGTAAATATTAAAGGAAGGCCCAGAGAGTGATGCCTGCTCTTCGTTGGCCAAGGACATGCCCTTTCTCACCCTCCTCTCCCTCTGGTAGCTCTGCAAACCACCACCAGTCCACATCACCCACGGAACCCCAGGTCTCTGACTCCGACTGCCAGTGGGCACCTCCCTCGGGCGTTGCCAGATGTCCCCAGCAGCATTCCTCACCTCCCCCCCAACACCTCCTCGTCCCTCTGTGTTCCCAGCATCACAGACTAGGAGCTCCTTCCGCCCAGAAGTCAGCCTGGGTGCTGCTCTCTCCCCACTGAGCCCTTTAGAATCCGCCCCCTTATTCCTGGACTCCGTCCACTGCCTTCCATCCCTGCTCTGCGTCCCTAATTCAGCCCAGGCCACCGCCCGTGCTGGGATTCTAACTGTCCCTCCGGATTCTCCTCTCGCCCCAGCCAGCCCACTGGCCAGTCCCACAGCAAGAGCCATGTGTCTTCACTATTTCCATCGGAGCAAGTCACTCCCTTGCTTAGAAACCTTCCACAGCTCATCCCTGCCTTCCGCGGAAACACAATCTGTTCACATACCGGCGCTGGCGAAGCCCTTCGCTCCGGATGTTCTTCCTCCTCCTCTGCAGCTGCATGGCTTGCTTTTAGGACCAGACACCGTGAACTCCATCTCCTGAATGCCCCCTCGGAGCTCTGCACGGGCTCCTGCCCTCTGCCTGCGATCCTGCAGGGCTGTCGCCCAGGCACACTTCTCAGCTGGACAACTTCTCCTCATCCTTCTGTTGACTTAGCGTCTGCCCTGTCCCAGCCCGTCACCCAGCTCCCAGCATGGTGCCCAGTGCTTGGCAGATTTCTGGTAAATGGATGAATCTTCCGACACTCCCAGGTGTGCCTAGATGGGGCAGGAAACTGTCTACTCTGGAGACCCTGCGGGCGTTGCTGGGTTTACCTTTGCCAACCCTGTTCTTGAAATCAGGTTGAAGCCTGCTGGGAGGCAAGCCAGGAGCTAGCCACCAGGTGGCATTTTCTGCAGCCCTGGGCCATCCTCGGTCTTGGAGAAGCAGCTGGGCAGAGAGCAGAACAGCCTTGGGACCTACAGGCTGGAGCAAGTTTCTCCCATACGCCTCAAGCTTCCTACGTGAACTCCTGGGTCTTGCATACCCTTGCCTGAGGTCAGAGCAGTCTTCTTAGAAGATGGATTTGGCCTGCATGCCAGAAGGCCAAAGGTGCAGGAGAGTGGTCCAAGGCAGGTCAATTGAGTGAGACCAGCTCTCCAACGTGCAGACAACTTCCTGCCTCCTGGACACCTGGGAGTCTGGCCCTAACCCCAACATGCATCACAACCCCATGGACTCCAGTCCTTCCCAGTACCTAGACATCCTGTTCCTTTTGATTTGGTATCTCTACCATGACTTCCTCCCTGATTTTAAAATGGGAAAGACAACATCTACCCAGAAGACCATGATGAGGATTAAATTAATACATATAAACACAGGTGGGTAGCTGGGACATGGCAACCACTCACTAAGTAGTCTAAGCAGGTCATAACCGTTAGGCTAGTGGAACACAACCGAGATTCCCCATCTTAGCCGAGGTTTCCGTAAAGGAAGGGAACACGTGCACCCTACCTCTTGGGTGTTTTATCCCTCATGCTCCCCACTCACTCGCTCTCTGCATGGCCATCTCCTCTGCTAAGGAGGGCTCTGCCTCCCCTCTGCAGCCATTGAACCCTAGCCAATCTCAAGATCTCTGCTTCTGGTCACAACCCAAGCTCCACAGCAGGCCTGCTAGAGGCTCATGGCCCTGCCGTAAACTCAGGCAGTACCTCCTAGCACACACCCTCACCTGGTTAGGATATTAATGCGGGTCTGCACAGCTAGACTGTAAGCCATACAAGGCGGGGCCCATATTGGCTTGTATGCAGGTGGCTGCACGCACACACCTGAAGTGCTCACTATGTCCTTGTAAAGGATACAAAATCAGCCAAAGGTCTATCCATTCTCAAGGTCAGGTTAGTGAGAAAGGCCAGACCCACAGGTGGTCCAGACCCACGTTTTTTGTTTTTGTTTTTTTTTTAAGTAGGCCCTACCCCCTGCAGGGAGCCCAATATGGGGCTTGAACTCCCAACCCTGCGATCCAGACCTGAGCTGAGATCAAGAGTCAATGCTTAACAGATTGAGCCACCCAGGCACACCCCTGGTCTAGACCCTACTGAAGACCCAGGCAGTTACACACACACACACACACACACAAGAAAGAAGGACTTAGAGCAGCAGGCTTGGCCCAATAACTAGGTAAAAGAGGTTGAGTGTGGGTGCCCTCAAAGGATCCTGACAATGGGTTAAATCTACAAAACAACAGCAATTTGAGCACAGGTATTGACAGGATGAAGAATCTGTTAGGCAGAGACCATGATGAACATCTGTAACCAATTAGAAATAACTAAAAGAAGGATCGATGATGGGATCAATACAGGCATCGGACCAGAATGATACAATGATTAGAGCGAAGACATTGTTTCAACCGGTAAGAAAGAGGCAGAAGTTACGGCTCTATTCGGAGCTTCCTAGTCCTCGCTCCCCTTTGGGGTGAAGAGTTGGGGGAAATGGCTAAAGCATGGACCCAAGAAGGAATGTAGCTCTACTACCCCATCTCGGGTGCTGGAACAATCTTTTTGCGACATTCTACGAAGGCTGCAAGTTATGCTGGGGGCTCAAGAGAGACAGCACACAAGAATCGTCTGTCCCTTAACGGGAAACATCTCCCTGTAGGGAAAAAAGTTCCTTCCAGTCCAGAACCCAACTCGGAAGCATATATATTACATTTATTATGATTCTTCAAAGTCCCAGACACCATCGTTGGGTCTGCAAACTCAACACCGAACAAAACAGCCTCAAAAGCCTTGACTTCCAGTGGTTCTATTTCTCTAGCAGCCCAGCCCGAGTAGACACCTGCACCCAGACCATCCCCACCACCTTAGTTCTAGAAAGTTCTAGGAATTTGAGAGCGTCCCCTAAAAGAGGCACCCAGGAGAGGAAAAAGAAAGAGGAATTCCATGGGACCAGAAGGTCCTGGGTGGATGGATACAAAAATAAGTTAGAAAGGATGCTCCCCATCCTATGTCATCAGGGAAATGCAAATTAAAACCTGACGCCGACGAGAATGGCCAAAATCTGGACCAGGGACGACGCTAAACGCCGGCGCGGATGCTCAGCCACAAAACTCGTCATTCCTTGCTGACAGGACTGCAAAAGGGCACAGCCACTCTAGAGGGGGGTTTGGCCATTTCCTGCAACAGTAAACGCACTTGTGCCATAGGATTCAGCAACTGTGTTCGTTGATATTTATTTACCCAAAGGAGTTGAAAACTTAACGTGCACACAAAAACCCGGGCATGGGTGTTGGTAGCAGCCTCCCTCATAATCACCCAAACCTAGAAGCGACTGAGGTGTCCTTCTGTAGGTCAAAAGATACACTGTGGTCCATCTGGACAATGGAATATTAGTGCTTAAAAAAAAAAAAAAGAGCGATCAAGCCATGAAAAGACCTGGAGGAACTTGAAATGCATGCTGCTAAGTGAGGGAAACCCATCCTGAAAAGCTCCATAGTGTATGACATTCTGGAAAAGGCAGAACTATCGCGACGGTCAGAGTTGGTGGTTGCCAAGGGCTGGAGGGAGAGGTGCCGAGGAACTTTGCAGAAGATTTTCAGGGCAGCGAAAAGACGCTGTCTGCCACAGTGTTTGATGTGCATCATTATAAATCTGTCCCAACCCACAGGACAGACAACACCAAGAAGGAACACAAATGAAATCTCTGGACTTTGGCTGATAATGATGTGTCAGAGCGGGTCCATCAGCTGCAACAAATGTACCACTCTGGTGGGGGAGGAAGAGAACATACGAGAAATCGGTGTACTTTATCAACTTCGCTGTGAACCTAAAATTGCTCTTAAAAGGTCTATTTAAAAAAAGGAGGAGACTAAGAAATTAAAATAAAACGACATGAAATGGCAATGAAGTATAGAAAGGTAAATTAATGAATAAATTGCAGATAAAATTTTAAATCATAAAAACAAATTTCTTTGTATCCGGAGTAGGACGCTCCTACTCTTGCTGCAGCAAAGAAAAACTTGGTAAGTTCCTGCTTCCCCGAGTCCGGCTGGTCCTCCCTCCTCCTGGTCAACACACCTGACTGTTCGCACAGCACAGAACAGCCGTCCGACTAATTGCACACTTACTATGTGTCAGGCCCTGGGATGTTCTCCAGACCCCGCAGCACAGGGACCACGTTTTATGGAGGATATTAAATCTTAAACCCAGAAAATAGGCAACATTTTGCTCTCTGAGTTAAAATGATAATCTTTATCGAGCCACGACGGTACACCAGACCCTGTACCAACCAAGTCCTCACCATAGTGAGGTCTAGCCTTTATTGAACACCTAGCACATGCTGTGCTCTGTTCTAAGCACTTGACATCGATTAACTCATTTGATCCTTACGACAGTTGTATGAACTACATGTTACAATTATCCCATTTTACAGATGATAAAATGAAGGGACAGGAATTTAACTGACTTTTCTGAGTCGCTCAGCTGGGAGGTGGCAGACGGAGGTTCAAACCCAAGCAATGTGACTCCAGAGCCTAAGCTAAAGGTTGGTTTTGCAACTGTAGCTGGTTTAAAGATAAGGAATGTAAGGTTCAAGGTAGTTAAATAATTTGCCTAAGGTCACATACCCTATTAAGTGTTAGAACAGAGATTTGAACGTAGGTTTTATGAAGCTGTACTAGGAGATGGAGAACCATGCTTCCCAATTTCAAACATACTACAAAGCTACAACAGTCAAAATAATGTAATATTGCAATTACTGTGATCTAATAGGTCCACTAAGAACAGTTGTGCATGCTGAACAAGGTATAAATCTAAAGAGCACCGTTCACATTAGGGTCTATGTAGACAGTGTCCTAGAGTTGAGCAGTGCACAACCTGCTCAGTCTTACATGGCAATCCTGACTGTATGGGAAACTGATGAAACTAGAAACACAGATAAGGGGTTCTTAACATGATATGAGAAACACATGACTAGGGACCTGCCCCCAGATTGTTTCTGAACTTCTAAAACAGAGAATAC
This sequence comes from Mustela nigripes, assembly GCF_022355385.1. NCBI lineage: Eukaryota > Metazoa > Chordata > Mammalia > Carnivora > Mustelidae > Mustela > Mustela nigripes. The sequence goes on from NC_081567.1 coordinate 19,037,042, forward strand.
ACACAGGCTGAGAAGTGAAGTTGCTACTCTAACAAATTTTGCTTCAGTTCTTTAAATGATGGATGCAGTTTCATAGGCTTTCACTATCAGGAGCAGGGAAGATATGTAGCTTCAAAGCAGTTTTGCTTCTTTGCTGTGTGCTATACTGTTAGGTCTTTTTTTTTTTTTAAACAGTGTTTTCAACTCCATTATAATTCTTTATCTTTCCCCATCTTTCTGCACCAGCACCAGTGACATCTGTTTCACACAGGAATCATTTTTATCAACAAAGCAGTCTCACTACAAGGATATACTGTAGGTTTCAAGAGGCTGTAGCTGCCTCTGTCTCTGCAGGAAGGCTGGTGGTCAACTCGGAGTTTGCAGACCTGGGTTCTTCTATGGGGCGGGATGAGAACGGGGCAGTCACACAACTGAGCGCGCTTCTCTGTCTAAATCCCCATCTGGCCCTTGCTCACGACTCCTCCCGGCCACCGTCCTGTTTTAACTCAGACTCTCTTCTTTCCTTATCGCCAGAAATTGTTAGGAGCTTTTCCATTTGTAGATTTGTCCAGTGCCCTTCCCCATCACAAGACCATCATCATCATCACCAAGTTTCCCCACGTACCCAGGGTGCTTTCACTACGTCACTGATCAAACAATACCTGGGTGACACCTCTGCTTCAAATTCTTCAAGATTCCTCATGTCCTGCAGTCAGGGTTATAGCCTCCCGTGTCTTTCAGGGACGAAGAGGTACCGTGAAGGAAAGAAGCAGGTGTGCGTGTGTCCGTCCGTGTGTGGGACTGTGTGTTTTCCTGTAACACCACCCAGAGTTGTAGCCTTCCTACAAGGACATACTACTCTGCATGTCAAAGATAGAGGATTCTTCACGTATCCAAAGAAATGTGCTTTCTCTCTCACTTTTCATGAAACAGACCTCGCAGGCTAGCTTTTGTTTTCCTTCTTTTAACAGTGACATAAGGAAAGGAAATATTTTACTTTCCTCTTTGCTCTGAAGACAGGCAACAGTTGTTAAGAGTGGTCATAAAAGAAAACAGATACTCAGCTCCAGTAGGGGGGACAGAGTTGGGGAGGGCGAGCCTGGGGCAGACAGGAACCCGGGTTTCAACTGAAGATGGCAGCCTTGACTGGATGGCTGGCCCAGTGCTACCCTGGAGGAAGGTGAGCCCACTGGTGGCGGGTTTTCTGATGGTTCCAAAAGAAGTTGGAAATCTGGGTTTTGGTGTGTAAGGTCTCCTCATGAGAAACTGGGACAGGAATTTGTTCTTGAAAACCTCAGTCAGGCTGAACAACGCAGAGCTGCAAGTGAAATGTAACCTGTGGCTTCCATTTTATGACCTTTGACCTAGAACGCAAAGGTTCCCCTTACCTCCCTTACGGCCCTGAGCTAACGCCATTCACCTTTAAACCCCCTTCTTGCGTGTCACGGTTTTCCCACCTTTGGGCCTTCAGGTATGCGGTTTCCTCTTTCCTCCTACCTGGAAAAACGCCTCCTCCAAGGCGTGCCTCGCATGTCCCCACCTCAGTGAAACCTTCCCTGACTCTCCTGGCAGAGGTCATCACGGCTTCCCTCAGGCTCCCTTAGTCCTCTGAACACTAGCCTGTAAACCCACTTTTCATATTATTTGCATTAATTTCTGTCTCTCTCAGTAGTGGAGAGTAAATAGTCGTAGAGAACCTGAAAGGAATAATTACATCTTATTTTCCTCTCTCTCTGCAACGGGAATGGTAGAGTAGGCTGCCATGAGCCTGGTGGGTGCATGGACGGAGGGAGGGAGGGAAGGACGGACGGACGGGTAAGTAGGTGCGTGAACAGGTGGATGCGCAGACAGATGGAGGACGGACGGACGGACGGACGGACAGCTAGCTAAATAAACAGCTGTGTGGTGGACAGATGAGGGATTCTGGAATACAGATGGAAAGAGGGATGGGGAAGGGGCGGGTGGATGGATGAACAGATAGTTCCTGAGCAAATAAAGAGATATATGAAGGGATAGGTATATAGATGTTGGATGGATGGATGGACAGATGGATGCTTGGATAGCTTCTGGACGGACAAACCTATGTATGATGGTAGATTATGAACGCTGGAATATTAATGCGTGGACGTGAGGATGAATGGAAGCATGGATGGATGGGCCACGTGACTAGAGGCTCCTCAAGGGGGCCTTAAGAACAGCTGTCAAGGATTAGTTCAGACACTCTGGCTTTCTTTAGGTTCCTAGAACACACCAAGCTCATACCTTTACCAGGGACTTGGAACTTGCTCTTTCCCCAGCTCTTTCAGAAACTAATTCCTTGTCATGATTCAGGCTTCAACTCAGATGAAACCTTAGAAAAGCCTTTTGCAACCATCCCAAACATAAGAACCACAGCCGAGTCAGTAATTATTAAGATGTTGTGCATATTAGTAATTCTCACTGCCTGAACTTGCTTTGTCTATACCTCTGTCCACTGGCTATTCTATGCCCCACTCTCCTCCACTAGGGAGCTTCAGGAAGGCACTGCTATATATCTATGCCTACCACTCTCTCTGGCACATTGCAGACGCTGAACAAATACGGCAAAATCGAATAAACTGATTATCGAAGGAGGAAATAATACCATGAATGAGTGGAATCCACTTCTTTGGTGCTTTGATTGGCCTTTGTGAAATTAAAAAAGAATGTAAAACAAAAATAAACAAACAAAAACCCTGGGACTAAGAAATCTCTTGTCCTTATTAAGATCTCTTCTAGGAAGCGATGTCCAAAAGTTGTTAAGAGCCTGGAGTTTAGAGCCAGAGGGCTGGATTTGAGACAAAGACTTGTCACTTCATTTGCTAAGCTTTGGTTTCCTCATCTGTCAAACAGAAATAATAACACAAACTCCTACGTACTTGGGAGGATAAAACAAGATCATTGGGCATGAAAAAGCTCATAGCAAAAAGTTGGCCATAAAGTAAGGACCCAACTGAAGTCAACCACCAGGGGGCAGCTGTGAGGTCATTCTGCCCAGGGACCACTGAGGGTTCCGAGACCTGGCCAGTCCAACAAAGACAACAGGCATAACATACTGGGGCTTTGCAAGCCACAGCCCTGTGCCACAGCCCTGTGAATGCCTCCCGGGCGGGCCCAGTGTCCGAAGCGATGCATCACACTCCATGCTACTCACTCAGCTTTGAAGAAAGATACAGGGTCCCCCCTCCCACCCTCTGCCCACTGCAGCAAAGGGGGCAGAGCGCCCGTACCCAGCGCCAAGACAGCATTGCTTACAGACCGACTTCCCCTTGGCAATGCCATCTTCCCGGAGAGCCGACCACGGAACACAATTTCCTTGGAAGTCAGGCCACCCTATAACCGAATCTTCTTTGTGGGCCCGGCATATGTCAACATGGTATTTTGCTAAGAAAACTCATAAAGAGGATTGCCGGCTGCAATACGACACTCGCTCCATATTACCGTCAGTCTAATTGTTTCCAGAAGCAAACAATTAAACAGTTTATGAGAGAAACTCTATCTGTAATTGTGGGGGCCCCACACAGCTGCTTCCTTAGCAGTTCCTAAACAGTTGGAACTAACGGGTACAGATATTAAAGTACAGTACGTACTTAGCAATATGGCACCTCAAATGCATCATAGCGGACCTATCAGGGAAATAAACAGCGTTCAAGTGTATTTTTGGAAGACAAATACTCAGTACGTCATTAAATGTACGGTTTGCAGTTAGCGGTTAATCTAAGACATGAAGAGAGAGCCGCGTTTCACGTTTGGGGTTATTGAGGAAAGGCAGAATTGATTGTAAGAATGATTGAGGATTTCTAAAGAGCCGAAAGCCCAAGCCAGCAATGCCCTTTGTGGCTTTTTTTCTCTCCTTCTTTTAAATTTGCCCATAATCCATTCAGACAAATCCTTTTATCACACTGATTTCCTCTCATTAGGACCCATGTGATTAATTACTAAACTTTTCCCTCGCTCTCGCATAACTTTAAGATCTCATTTTTCACGGGCAGAATGGTCTTTCTCATCCAAGTACACAGATCCGCACACACACCCCCAACAAAGCATCTCCATTTTAGGTCTCCAGGTTGTTAATAATACTTTCCAATGGGCCCATTCGGCTGGCCCTTTGCAATGGCGAAACATATCTAGAGCGGGCTGGGCCACGTTGGAGAAAAGCCCAACACCCTGATATGATAATCAGTCGGCGTAATGAGTGACTTAAACCCCGCAGTCTTTGATGAAACTTGCCTTTTTGTGACCTATTTATTAATAAAGCAAACGAACCTGGGAACACCTTCCTGGTCCAATCCGACCTGTATTTCCAAAGCACATCTGAATCACTCCCTGGTTGGCAAAGCTTTCCAACAGTCACAGATTTCATCTTAGGATGAAAAAAAGGAAAGAGGATGAAACAGCCGAGCAGATTTCAAACTTACCCATCACAGAAACACGGTGGGAAAGCCAATTTTTTTTTTAACAATCTAAGGCCTCACGACCTAGGGACTTCCTTTCATCCAGCTCGGGCTGGGACCACTGCCCACTGCAGCCGCCCCAGCCTTTCCCACGGAGCTTCCTCCAGACGATCTAATCATTTCCTGCAAACACCACCGCCCTGCCCTGCGCAAGCCCAGCCGTGGAGGACCACAGAAAAGGTAGTCAGAGCTCAATCCAGACCGGTTCACTCCCCATCGGTCCTTTTGTTTCGCCCCACTAAGATGCTTTTCAGTTTAGTAACACATACAGCTCCCCATCCGGTCGAGTGTGAAGCCGGAATGAAACACAAGTCTGTTAGCACTATTCAGCTACCTGATGACATTTCAAGCTTCTGAAAGGGAGACCCTCAACAGAGATGATGAACAAAAAACCCTGAGTGCTTTGTAATTATGGATATGCCATCCCTACATAATCACTGTCGCTCCGGCACTCACAGAGCTTCGCTCCTTGCTTGGTGGAATGTTCTCTGACATTCTGGGAGTCAAATTAGAAGGATCCTCAACTCGGTCTCTGCCACCTACTGCATTTTCCCGATGATGGCCGCCGTGAAAAAGCACTTTCATAATTGGAGAGGACGAAGGGGAACGGAACGTATATACACATGAGCGCACAGTTTTCGGGGGAAATGGCCCTTCTCAAGTGGACAGAGGAGCTGTGGCAGCCGGCCATTCCCAACCAGGCTGCGGCCAGGACCTACACAGCTGGCCGCTCCTGTAAGGTCGTGGGGCTCAGCATGAGCTGGGGGTGGGGGGGTGCGACCTAAAGCACCCCTCGCCTCTTTCTGTGTCCACGAGTACATCAAGTGGCCGCTTCTTGGCTCCCCTTCAGCGGCTCTCCCTCCACACAACAGGGACTCCCTGCAAATTAACATTCCTTTCCTCCTGCCTGCCCTGCCCTCAAGTTTTCAAACATAACAACAATCTAAATGAAATAATGAGAGAGACTCATTCTAATGCTATGGAGGGAGCTGTTTTATTGCTACGGCAGCGAAGAGAACTAATTGAATCCACTGGAAACGAAGCAGTAGAAGGGGAAAAGGACAGCGAGTAACACGGTGGAATGAGGAAGACAGGAGGGGCTGCCGATGTGCGCACGTGTGCGCGTGCATGCACAGGGACGCACAGAAGCAGGCCGAGTAAGTGGGAACCTGAATATTCACAGGAAAGAAACTGTGGTGAGTGTGAATGCAAATGGCTTCCAAGATGGCAACACCACCATATTGGCTGGAGCAAGTCACAGTGGTCTACATCGAGACGCAAAGGTAACACCAAAGGTCCACTGTTATAAAACTGAGCTGCAAAGTCTACGACACGTCTTCCATGGAAAATGGAAGTCTGGGGCGCCTGGGTGGCTCAGTGGGTTAAAGCCTCTGCCTTCGGCTCAGGTCATGGTCTCGGGGTCCTGGGATCCAGCCCCACATCAGGCTCTCTGCTCAGCGGGGAACCCGCTTCCTCCTCTCTCCCTGCCTGCCTCTCTGCCAACTGTGGTCTCTGTGTATCAAATAAATAAATAAAATCTAAAAAAAAAAAAAAGAAAAAAGAAAACGGAAGTCTATGGCCCCTTCCCTTGAATCCAGCTAGGTTTCATCTACTTTGACCAATGCTTGTTACTTCTAAGCTCATTAAAGACCAAGCAGCCTCTTCTAGGTATTTATCCAAAGGATACAAAAATAGTGAGTCACACACACCCCACACGCACCCCAATATTTACATAGCCATGATGTCCACAACAGTAAGAGGTCACCGACAGATGAATGCATAAAGAAAATGTGACACACACACACACACACACACACACACACACACAATGGAATACTACTCAGTCACCAAAAGAATGAAATCTTGCCATTTGCAGCAATATAGATGGAGCTAGAGGGGATTATGCTAAGCAAAATAAGGCAGTCAGAGAAAGGCAACGAACATATGATTTTGCTCATGTGTGGAATTTAAGGAACAAAACAGATGAACATAGAGGAAGGGAAGAAAAAATAAGATACAAACAGAGAGGGAGGCAAGCCATAAGAGACTTTTAACTCTAGGAAACAAACTGAGGGTTGCTGGAGGGGAGCTGGGTGGGGAGATGGGGTGTCTGCATGATGGCATTAAGGAGGGCACATGATGTGATGAGCATCTGGCATTATACACAACTGTTGGATCACTACATTCTACCCTTGAAAGTAATAATAAACTAGATGTTACCTAAACTGTATTTAAATCTTTTAAAAAGAGAAAAAAAGAAAAAATAATAATAATAATAAAAAAAAATAAGGACCATGCAGCTACTCCCTTTGTCACAAGAACACTCCCAGTGGCCATGTGAGAAGTCTGACTACCCTGAAGTTGCCATGTTGTGAGGAAGCCCAAGCCACAGGGACAGGCCACATGGAGGCATTCTTCCCCCTACCCCCGCCCCGGTGGAGGTAGGGGCAGAGGGAGAGAGAGGATCTTAGGCAGGCTCTACACTCAGCACAGAGCCCAATGTAGAGCTCGATCTCACAACCCTGAGCTCATGATCTGAGCCGAAATCAAGAATCGGAGACTTAACCGATTGCACCACCCAGGTGCCCCCACAAGGGGGCATTCTAATCACCCATCCCGAATGAACCCACCCTTTGCATCATACCAGCACAGGCCCAAGACATCTGAATTAAGAAGCTTCCAGAGGAATCCAGCACCAGTTCATTTGAGTTCTCTCAGTTGAGGTCCCAGGGTCTGTGGAGCCTCTACTCCAAACCAACCTCGCTATGGACTGTTCTATCCCCTTCCACAGAAACCATAATAAAATGGCCTAATAAAATGGTTGTTGCTTCATGGTATAAAAATCTTTGAGTTTATTATACACCCTGGTAGCAAACCAGAAAGTATTTCCTCTGCTTCTTCAGGCAATGATCAATTTCTACGTTATTAACCTCAGTTTCAGCAACGAGAAAATGAGACTGAGGCTACTAATCTGTACTTCACAGAGATGAATCTCTACGTCTCTTCTCTGAAGAGCCATCAAAAGCAAGTAAGACAACAGTAGTAATACTGGCAACAATAACCAACGTTTCTAGGTGGCTCAGTCCATTAAGTGTCTGACTCTTGATTTAGACTTCGGTCCTAATCTCAAGGTCGTGAGATCGAGTCCCAGGTCAGTCTCTGCACTCAGCAGGGAGTATTCTTACGACTCTCTCTCTCCTTCTCCCTCTGCCCCTCCCCCTTCTCACAGGTACTCGCTCACTCTCTCTCTCTAAAATAAATAAATTAGACTTAAAAAAAAAAAACAACATTTGTTGAAGACTTCTTTTGTTTCAGAACCCATTTTATAGACATTAAATAATTTAATTCTCTTAACCACCTCATGAGCTAAGAAACGCTGCTATTCCTTTCACAAATGAGAAACTGAGGCACAGTGTGCACAAACTCCACAGCAAGAAGCGGAAGATGAATCTTCCAGAGAATTCACCTTCTTCAGCATCTAAAAAAAAAAAATCTGCCTATAGATGAACAAGCAAATAAGATGGTGCCCAACACACAGTTTGAATGCTATTGTTGTTGTTTTTGTTAAAAATCTAATAATTAATAGACACAGGCTTGAGAAGCACAAAAATGGGCTTTTCCTACTTTTCCTCTTTCACCATCTACAGGTGAATCTTGGAGTGGTCTGCCCACTCCCCCTAATCTCCCCAGCCTCCAGAAAGCAGGAAGAATATTCATATTGTATATTTCACATGCCAAAAAGATTTCAATTTCACGCTATACTGAATCTTAAAAATGCCCCCCCTTAATCCTGTTTTTATTCTAAACCAGTATAAAAACTTTAATATTTCCTAATGGAGTGTACATTTATTCATTCCTACCAATCTAATGGCAATTTATAAGAAGTCAGGCAATAGCCAGTAAGATAAGCTTGAAGCTTTGGTTCCAAAAGTTCAATCAGTTAACCTAGGACAGCAATCACTTCTCCAGAATGAATAATGATGTGGAATAATATTTGGATGGAGATAAACCCTTTTTGCATAGAAAATTGCATTATCATGTGCAGTATCTCAGCTGGATATGTAAGTTTACCAATAAGGATATTGCTTCATGCATTTTTATCATGGAGCGTTTTGATTCTGAGATTTCCAGAGGATTCTGCATTGAGGGAGGAATCCTTAATGTTTGTATAATGCGTGATGCTCTCTGAGCTGTAGATGTGAGGGTGGGAAGGCAGGAGCGGGGCTCTGCAATTTCTGAAAAGCTGCCACCACATTTTCCCAGGGGTTCTCCATTCCACTTAAGCAAGGGGGGAAAGCTAGCAGTGCACAGTGAGGCTGAGTTCTTTAAAGAAATGGCATTGAAAATAACCATCATGTCAATTTCAGCTAATGGGGCACAGTATGGGCTCGTTTTAAAGCGAGGAGGAGTGGCATGCAACCATTAAGAAAGAAATGTTTATGCCGTATGTGAGCATGCCCATCCAAGCACAACCAGGAACCAGTGATGCTCGGGACAGCTCAGCATGTCTCTCCCACAGACTCAGAGATGGGCCTCCCACTGACCGGGTCCCAGAGAACCATTAGAAAAGTATAATTATAAGTGAAATTAGTGAGAAAGTAGCCGAGGGTTTTTTTCCACTGGAGCTTCAAAGACTCCTACTGATGTGATAGAGAGACTTAATTTCTGAATTCTCGCTGACTTCCCCTGCACAGGTGTGACTGCCGAAACATTTCAGATGCACACACCTGCTTGCCAGCTGACATGTGCACCTGAGAGCGCTCTTTCAAATTCAGGAGGGAGTGAGTGAGGTAAAGCCTTCTCTCCCCTCACCCCCCACTCCCAGTATTGAAGACCTGGCTCTAGCAAGATTCCAGCTGGATTGTCTACAATGCCAGCTCTCCACAGAGGAGCTATCCATGCTTGGGCGCCCATGAGAGTTTGTTGGTGCCCACTGGCAGGTACGTATGGTGGCTAAGCACACAGATGTTGGTGTCACGAAGACCCAAGCTTGATTCCTGCACCTGCTACTCATCTCTTCTCCCTGTGACTCAGATCCTTGCTCTGTCAAAGAGGCAAAAATGACATCCACTGAGATGCGCTGAAGGATTAGATGAAGAAATGCAACAGTTATGCATACCCCTCTGCCACTGCAGGAACCTGCAGCTTTTTGGTTTTGAAGGACGGACGCTCTGCCACCACGGGCTGTGTGCCATCCTGCCAACTCTCTTGCGTGGAGACAAACCAAATAACGGTGGCCTGCCGAAGGCAGCAAAAGCTCAAGCGTTGCTGTGGGTGCTGTCCACAGCATGGTGCTGAAAATGAGCCGCGTCTCTACCTTCTGAAATAGTCCTCACAGCTATCTGACTATGGAGTCCACAGCCTCCAATGGCCAGAAATCTATGAAAAGAGGAGTAGCACCGTATCAAGAAATAATGCAGAGGGTATTTTTCCATGTCAACCATCAAGCTTATCTCACTTTTTTTCCTGGCTAATTGTGAGGGTTAACATCAACATTTGACTTGCAGCTTGATCCTCTCCCTCGTGCTACATACCTTATGCTTTCCACATTTGCAACTCTTCCTCCCTCTTCCAGCACCTCATATCCACTCATCTCTCTATGCCTTGGTGCACGTGGATTGCTTTATTCAGGATGATCTAATCCTGTTCTTCGCCCAGCAAATTCCTTCAAGGTCCAAATAACAACCTCTATAAGTCATTCTCTGAATGTCCTCAGCCATATTTCTTTGCTGACCGATAGCATTTTTACATCACATTGTAACACTTGTAACCATTTTGTGCTCAATTAATTCACTTGAAAATATTTTTCAAGGACTGTCACCAAATCAGATATTGTCATAGACACTGGGGATTCAGTGATCAGCAAAGAATAGGCACTGCCCTTAATCTTGAGAAGCTCACAGTCTAATGGAGCAGACTTAGAATCAGCACAGAATCAATAGGTGCGTGCACAGAACAAGGCAGCATATGAAACAAGCACCGGATGCATGATGAGAGGAATGAAGAAGTCTTTCCAGTGGAAGTGGAATCAGTAGGATCTGCAGCATGACTCCATCAAGGGAAAATTAAGGAGGAAAGGCTGTAGATGGTGGACACTTCTATTCCAATATCTGCCAAATGTTACATCTAATAAATGGTCCCATGATACTACAGAGACCAGGTGAAGAGATTAGAGCCAAATGAAACAATGTGTAGGACAAATCAGAGCTTTTTTTTTTTTTTTTTTTAAGATTTTATTTATTTATTTGTCAGAGAGAAAGAGAGAGAGTGATCACAAGTAGGCAGGGAGGCAGGCAGAGGCAGAGGGAGAAGCAGGCTCCCCGCCGACCAAGGAGCCCGATATGGGACTTGATCCCAGCATCATGACCTGAGCCAAAGGCAGCCGCTTAACCAGCTGAGCCACCCAGGCGTCCCCCAGAGCTTGTTTTTATAAAAAACATGTAGACATCTTCTCAAAGTCTTACTCTGAAAGGTCTCTAAGTTGTGTGATACATGGCCTAATGTTTGATTTTATTCAAAATGTTATCACCAACCTACGTGTGGCAGAGACGGCTATCTGCTCAACTCACCTTTTATCCTTTCATTCATCTTGAGTAACAGAATCCATACTTTATATGGTTACATAGTTCCCCAGTCAAAAGAGGATATTCCCCAGCCTCTCTTGCAACTAGATATGGCAATGTAACTAAGACTTGGCTAATGAAAAGTAGATTTCAGGATTTCCAGGGAAACGCCTTTAAAAAGAAAAAAAAAATATGCCCTTCTTTGTCTCTTCTCTATTCCTCTCATTTAGGATACAAATGCAATGACTGGAGTCCCAGCAACCATCTTTAACCTTGAGGCAACATATTAAAGATGGAGAAACACCTGTTAAAAGGAACATAGCCCCTGACGGCCATGAAGAAATGACACATTCTATTAGACCAAGTCTAACTCCGGATTTCTTTTACGTTGGAGAGAAAAATAAACCTATGTCTTACTTCAAGACACTGTTATTTGGGATGTTTCTGTAAATACACGGCTCAATCTAACTCACGCATGTTTATTAATTTTGCATTTCACACCAAGCCTGTTTCATTGTCCGATGTGGTAGGTGGCAGAATCAAACTTCAGGCAGTTTTCTAAACCTACTAAAAATGCCACCAAAAGATATTGTGTCAAAATTGGAACAAACAAAAAAGTTTTCTTAGTGGACCACAGGACTCAGGAACTGTCAACCCTGTGATGTAGATGGTTTTGAAAAGCTAATTCGATCTCGTGTTATGTTCACGGAGATGCATTATCAAGAATGGAGAAGATGAACCTTCTAATAAATGTTTCAGAGAATAGATGAGACATTGACTTTACTTCTGGAACACTTCATTTGAAGAAGAACACAACTGGGGTGACCCAGAACAAAGAGAAAGAGTGTAGCCAATAGCCTAGAAGATGTCAACTGAAGACTTTAGAGGATCTAAACTAGAGAAGGGGACACGGAGAGGGGATGATATAGATAATGAAAAATAGTTGCAAAGCCGTCATATTCTAGAACAGTAAGACTCATTCCACACAGCTATAGAAGCAGCGAGTGGAAGGGGATGTTGAGAGTCAGAGGGGGTCAGTACAACAAGACCCATCAAGCCAAAAACTAAGCTGCCTTACCGAACATTGACTTCCCTGATAGGCTGACTGATTGATTTGTACCTCACCTTGTTCCCAAAATAAATATCTAACATTTTTAAAGTGATTATGTGATAACACTATTCTGAGTGCTTTATATGTATAATTCATTTGATTCACACAACACTCTTAAGTAGTTACTATTATTATCCCTATTTTTATGGATGAGCAAACTGAGAAGGAAAGGTTAAATAACTTGCCCAAGGTCACACAGATAAAGGATGGATATAAAAGCGAAGATTTAAAGACGAGTGTTCTGGCCCTCAGAGCCCATGTGTTCATCACCAGAAATCCAGCTTCCTCCTTCCTCGCCAGAGCATGCAAAGCTTCCCTGTTAGCGAAACAGATCTCAATAGTTAACTGGAATGTTGAGATGATAATTAGGTATGGTGGACCTCGAAGTTACCTTCAAAGACCTGGGGCTTTGGAGAAGCTCCGAAGGATTCTGATTTTGTGAAACACTGATACCTTGAGTGTGTGACATGCCAAGTTTGACATGAATTTAACACCACTGGAAGGTAGTTCAAGAGAATGATTAGAAATATGCTAAGGCACATATTTGTCAGAAGAGTCAAGGCTAATGATAAAGAATTTGAAATCAGCCTTCGGATGTGTGACAACTAAAGCCAGGAAGTGTTCACGTTCGAGAAGGCAGAAAGCAGAGACTGATGGCAGACGCTAAGGCTCAAACCATGAACCATGGAATGCAAAGAGAAGCCAATGGCAGCTAAGCACAGAAACAGCCTCCAGCTACAGAATATAGTCCATGAGACTTTCAAAAGGTTTAACGATTGAGAAGTGCAGAAGACCTCTATTTGTTTTTGACTTGCCCGGGATCCTTCCATTCCCCCTTATTTGTCTAGGAATGCCCTTATGTTCTCTGGGAACCAAGCCTCTCTGTCAATGTTTTCCAAGTATGGTTAACCGATCCCATTTCCCTGAATCCAAGATAGCCCATGTTTCAGACATGGCCAACAACCAGTCTATTCCCCCGATCATCAAAGTTGGCTTTGAATGGACATATGACCCAAGTGGGTCCAAGGAGAATCAACACTGAGACTTCTGGTGGAACTTTAGAAAAGGTACTTCTCTTTACCATCGAGGGCAGCCAGGCTAGTGAGGTGAATGCAGAGTTTCCGGGACCGTCTCTGCTGCTACAGGGAAAGCTTGTCTATAAACAAACAAACACAAAATTACATCCAAGGGATTTCTGGCGGTGGGGGGATGCTTCTGCACACCCAGATCCTGCTATTTGAATATTTACAGGTACCCTCTGGATTTTTCAGTTAGGTAAGCAAATAAATTCTCCCTTTCTGTTGGTTTCTGTCATTTGCCACTGAACGTAATGCCCAATATATCACCACTATGCTTCAGAGAGACCTCTGTCACAATACAGGTTTCTTTATGTATCCATGACTCTCTGTTAAATCACAAATTCTGTGAGACCAGGCATCGTGTTCTCCCCACCCCCGGGGCAGCACCCAGCTCAGGGCCAGGCGCATTAGAAACAAATCTCACTGAACTAATTGGAATCTATTAAATGAAATAATACAGGCAAGAGTGTGTTATAAGCTGCAGAGCAATTTTTATTGTTACTTCAAAGATGATATAAGAGCCTCTCTTTCATTTTAAAACTTTCTGAATATAGAGTTCAATCAAGTTCATCAAGAAGCGGCGCCCTCCAAGTATTTTGTTCAGCTACTAACAGTCCTACAATCTGAGCCCATTACTTGCTCTCTTTCCCTCTTCTTCCTCAAACACATCCTTTAAGGAAATGCAGTGCTGGCCTTTAAAATCAAATCTCCTCAAGGTAAAGCCTTTTCCTTATACAAAAACAAACAAAAACAAAAAAGAATAAGGAGTACATCATTTAAAGGAATAAGAAAAAAAATTGTGATCCATCTCTGATGTCCAAATACAAAATGGGACGGAAAAATATCTGTGTATAATGAATCCTGCAACATTTGTGGAGGTCCCACATGGCAAGGAAAGACGACAAATGATTCAAAAATAAATACCCCTTCAATTCAAGTACTTTCTCCAGAAGGAAAGTAAGTACATGGGACACATGTGCACACACGTGCACACACACGCAAACTGTACTGTGTAATCAAAAATGTAGTAAGAACAGGATTCTCGACATTAATGAAAAATCTATGATTTTTTAGGCGCAGGGATGAGAAACTCTCACCTCAATCTTTCATCTATATTTACTCCTACACTACTCCTTCCCATGCATTTTTAGCAAACATAGATTAAAAGTAAGTAACAGGGCAACTGGGTGGCTCAGGTGTTAAGTGTCTGCCTTCAGCTCAGGTCATGAGCTCAGGGTCCTGGGATGGAGCCCCACATCGAGTTCCCTGCTTGGTGGGGAGCCTGCCTCTCTCTCCCTCTGCCCTCACCCATGCTTGTGCGCACACGCTGTCTCTCTCTCTCTCTCTCTCTCTCTCTGTGTCAAACAAATGAATGGAATCTTTGAAGAATTTTTTTTTTTTTTAAGTTAAAGCACGTAACAAAGGAAAGAGGAAACCCCATCTACTTTAACAACTACAAACGTCCTTTTGGGAGGGCAGGGAATTCTGAGTCCCTGGCTCTGCCACTGTGTGACCTCGGACAAGTGGTTCCACTTCTCTGAGCTTCAGTTTTGTCCTCTGTGTAAGGGGTAACATTGCAGTGCCCTTGTAAGTTATTGGGATTGAGTGAGAAAATGGTATGGAAAGTGCTCACCAAGGAGTGGTCATTGTATTTTTTTTTAAGATTTATTTATTTTAGTGGAGGGAGGGCAGAAGAGGAGAGAAAATCCTGAAGGAGACCCTCACTGAGCCTAGAGCCTAACACAGGGCTCGATCCCACAACCCTGAGATCATGACCTGAGCCAAAATCAAGAACTGGACACTTAACCGACTCAGCCACCCAGGTGCCCCATGATCACTGCTGTTAATAACTCTTTTCACTTGGCACGGTTTGAATCGGCCAAAATCAACAAGACCCTGCTATGCGAAGGGAACCACAGCCCAAACACCTGGCCGCCAACCTCGGCTCTGCTTCTTCCTACCTCTCCCATCTTGATCAAATTAATTCTCCATTTGCAGCGGGAGTCGCCTGGAACCTCACACCTTTGAGGTCCATTCCATCTAAGAACTTGATCAGAGCAGACAAATACTTGGTTTAAGAGAACCAGCGAAGACATGTCTTTGGCTTAGAAGGAGCCCTGAGGGGGCACCTGGGTGGCTCAGTCATTGGGCATCTGCCTTCAGCTCGGGTCATGGTCCCAGGGTCCAGGGATGGACTCCGCATAGGGCTCCCTCCTCGGCGGGAGGCCTGCTTCTCCCTCTCACTCTCCCCCTGCTTGTATTCCCTCTCACTGTCTCTCTCTGTATCAAATAAATAAATAAACAAATAATCTTCTTTAAAAAACAAAAAAGAAGAAGAAGAAGGAGCCCTGACTACTGACCACACAGTCTTCCCTGGATCTCATCTCTACCTTTCTGGAGGAAGCCTTGAAGAGACGCCCTCACTTCATTCCCTTCAGCCACAGGAAGAAGCCGATACCCTAACAGCACAGTTTCCCCCATCACCGGAAAGGTCTGTGAACCCACATCTGGAAGCTCGACAGAAGCACATCTTTCACAGTAACCGACATCATAATCTCCCCCCACGCACACAGGTGTTGCCATCCCAAACAGACATCGACGTCCAGGGACCACTTTCCAGGAAACCATCAGCTTAAGACATCACTTCTCCAATTCCCTCCAACACTGGTGAGCAGTGTCACTCCTCCTTCGGAAACAGAAATGGGAATCACAGGCATTCATAACAGCCGAGTACTGGGGAGAGTTTTCAGCCGCTCGTTGATCTGTTTGCTTTAAGCATGTCATTCACGACAGAAGAGACAGGGAAGGTGGCTAAGTACAAGCAGCTGCCTGTCTTAGGAGAGGCTTCAGGTAATTAGCAGACAATTCTAAGTCTCCATTCATTCATTCATTTCTTCAATAAATCTTTATCAAGTGCAGCGTCCTGTTCTGGATGCTGCGGATACAGCAGTAAGCAAAACTGGCAAGATCCTTGCTCTAGTGGAGTGTGCACACCAGGGGTAGAACACGAACAAAAAATAATGAAGGAAGCAGATAAAAAAAGATCGTCTCAGGCAGGGCAGTATGATAAGGAGGGACCTGGGCTGGTGGAAGCAGAGCTGCAGCCCATGGAGGCAGGCTGTGCTCTGGACACTTCTAGAGGATACTAGTCACACTGCAAATGAGCGACCAGGGAGACAGAGCCAGGCAAAGCAAAGGGCCAGAGACACTGAGGTACAGGTTTTCTTAAAGGGGCTGCAGTTAGGATCTGGAGTGGGACTGTTTGTCTCGTGTGGGTCTGTCCTGAGCATCATGGGACATTTAGCATCCCTGCACCTAATGTCTCCAGGCAGGGTCCCCATCCTAATCCCTGGGACAACCGGAAATGCTGCCCTCACTTGCCGAGAGGAAGGGCCATGACTCTCCTTGTCAGGAACCACGGATGAAACAGAGAAGAAAGGCAAGGCCCTGAGTCAGCAACAAGCTTAGGCTGCTCGGTGAACAGAGAGGCGGCCAGTGCACTCGGCATGTAATGAGGGGCAGGGAATGAGTTACGAGTTGAGTTTACAGTCATCGAGGCTTGGCTGCGGTATACTGAGTTTGCATACTGTCAGCTGGGAAGATTTCACGTAGGAGACAGAGATGAAGCAGAGCACAGAAGCCACAGTCACCCACACACTTCCTGCACAGAACCAGGAGAGGGGTACACGTCTGTGGATAACGAGATTAAGTGTCACTGCCCAGGTACTGCTGTCAGCAAATATGGGAGAAGCAGAGAAAGTGAGCAAACTACTCTATTTATTTCACCCATCCGGCAATGTCTATCAGAATATGCTTCACGATCGCCACTGGCCAGGTAGTAATCACGACCCACTGTCCCTGCCTAAGCCTGCACCCCAAAACCAGCAGCAGCCCGGAAGAAAATCCTGGGGACAATAATGGAGCACTCAATTTTAAGAAATGCTCAAAACCGGGGGGCCTGGGTGGCTCCATTGGTTGGGTGTCCAGCTCTAGGTTTGTTGGCTCAGGTCCTGATCTCAGGATCCTGGGGTTGAGCCCTGAGCCAGGGTCTGTGCTCAGTGTGGAGTCTGCTTGAGATTCTCTCTCCCTCTCTAAAATAAATAAATAAATCCTGGGGCACCTGGGTGGCTCAGTCATTAAGCATCTGCCTTCGGCTCAGGTCATGATCTCAGGGTCCTGGGATCGAGCCCCACGTTGGGTTCCCTGCTCAGTGGGAGCCTGCTTCTCCCTCTTCCCCTGCTTGTGCGCTCTTTCTCTGTCAAATAAATAAGTAAAATCTTCTTTAAAAATTTAAATAAAATATATAAATCTTAAGAAAGATAAAAAAAGTAATAAAAAATAAAAAAGGAAAGAAAGATAAAGAAACACTCAAAACCAACAGCCCAGGGGGAACCAAGAGCAACACTATGGGGAGGCCGGAAGGAAATACACTGCAAACTGGGGGTGACAGAGCAGAATCACACTTGGAATGGGAAATTTGTGGAATATTCGAACCAATTCGTTTCATTTACTTTTCCTGACATACGAAGGCTCAAGCATGATAAAAAATGAATGTCCAAGCATAAAGGATCCTCTTTCAATAGATAGAACATTTTAAAACTCTAAATGTAACAGTATTGTCATGGTTTCATTAGCAACACTTTATTCCTGGTGAGCAGAAAAATAAAAGTGTAGCTTGCAGACTTGAGGAAATCTAAGGACATTTACTGAGCATCCAGGGAGCTCAGAAATGTAAGTGCCACAAAGCACGTAATCTTCGTGGGAACGCTCTCGCAATCCAGACGGCGAACCTCCGCCCCACAGATAATTCATGAATAACCCTCCCATGGCATGGTTTCTTTCCTCACTTCAAATGAATCATATCCAATATTTTAAAGGATCGAGGTCACTCTGCAGGGGACATTATGATCCAGAACAGTCATATTCCCAAAGACATGCTCTTCCAACATTGTTTTGGATCGTCATTCCAAATAGCGTCCTCACTCTGCCTCGGAGATGGTTAACTTTTTGTGTCAGCTTGACTAGGCTACAGGATGCCCAGATGGTTAGGAAAATGTGATTTCTGGGTGTGTCTGCAGAGTGGGCTTCTGGAAGAGATTAGCATTTCAATCCTTAGACAGGGTTTGAGGTCGGCTGCCTCCAGCCTAGCTCCAGGGTTGGCAGGAGACCCAGGGCTGTGCCCTCAGGCTCACAGCAACTAGCCCAGGGATGAGTAAGGAGCCCAGCCAGAGCCCATGAGAATCAGCCTTACAACTCGTGCTGAATCTAGTTGAGGAACCAACATCCCCTTTCCTCCGCGAGGAATGGGCCAACTCAGGGTAAGCCCGGAGCCACTGGAGGCGGCCACATCAGGGAGGCCTGCCTGAGAATGAAGCCGGTGCAAGGCAGAGCAAACAATGAGAGACAGAGCCCCAAAGGCTTTGAGTCCCTGGCTAGAGCCTGTCCTGGCACAAGGAAAGGGGAGATTTTTCGTTCATTGAGCAAATCAATTCCTTTGTGAGAAAGGATGGTGTCACTTGCAGCAGACAGCGTCCTGACTTAAAAACCTGATAGCCCTGACTGTGTTCTGTAGAGCTGATGGCTAAAATGCTCACCAAGGGGGACCGCACTGGCCTCTTACCCAAGCTCTGAATGAGACTCTTCTACAAGAGCGCAAGGGGCTGGTGGCCAAGCTCTTCAGTGTGCAGACACAGGACCTGTACTCACTGAAATACCCTAGGGAACCAGCTGTCTGGCCAAGGGTTTCTTAGATCAAAAACAGCTTCAGAATTCACAAAGCACACTGCATTGTAGAGAGAGCCCCCAGGAAGGTCAGCCCTCCATAGCCTGGTATGAACGTCCCAGGGAGAATGAAGTCAGTCACACAAGAAAACTCCACTACTCCACTGGGCCAGTATAGACACTGGTCCCCTCAACGCCCCATAAAGCAGCCTGAAATCTCACCGTCAGCTGTCCCCGTTGGCTTTAAGCGCTCTCCCTCTCAAGGGCTTGTGTTGGGATACAGCCGCGTCCCAGGGGACAAGTCACCTGCGTTCACTAGCCTGCCTGTCCAGATCGCACTGCTCTGCTCATTATGCTGGCCGGCAGCCTCCTAAGGAGACAAGGCCCGGATGGTTGGTTGGTTTGAAGCTAAGTGCCACACTACACTGTACATTTCTTAAGAGGAAGGAACTGTATCTTTCGTGGGCCCCACTGTGCTCCAGCACCCCATACATTACCTGGAACAGAAGCACACGATCGATAGGTATTGCCTAAATGGTTTATGGTAGATAGTCTTGGGTTTGGGAGTTAGGGGTCTGGTTTCCGGTCTTAGCTCTGCCCCAAGCCCGCACACTCACGTTTACTCCCTGCGGCGTCAGGGGGCCCCATTCCAACAAGAGTAGGTGGGCCTCTGAGACCTGAGAGCCAAGAGAGGAATCCTGCATGGATGGGTTTGCGTGACCTGGGCTGTGATTTTACACACTGGTGGTAATCTAAAAAAAATAGGAGATCTCATATAAAAAATGCAGAAATCTGGGTTTTTCTTGCAAAAAGGAAGCACTGGCAACACCAAGCCAGCCCCCACTTCCAGAACAAAGCATGGCGGGGCGGGGGGGGGGGGGGTGGGGAGCCAGGAAAGAAGAAGGGTTGCCCTTTTGACCAGCCTGGAATTTGCCGCCCTCCACAATCCCAGCACAGTCTCTGCACCGAGACCAAAAGCCACACGATCCTGTGCCTTTCCTTCTAGTAAACAAGTAACCAGGAAGACAGACTGAACCACGTTTTCAAAATTTTTAGAGAGCACATTTCTTAATAGCGGCGAATTTAATTCCCACCTATAAAATAACCCCATCTATCATCCATGTAGCATTTAATGCATGTGCCGGATGTCATTCTAAACACACTACACCCTTACTTATTAACCCATTCAATCCTCATAGCAAGACGACAAGGACCCCTATTTTAAGAAAAGCAAACTGAGGCACATTAAGGTTAAGTAACGTGTGCAAAGTCACACAGCCAAGCAAGGATCAGAACTCAGGCAGCCTACGCATGCCTATGACATGCCACCTCCTTGTGCTTCTGCACGAGAGAACCCAGCCTGACCCACACCCAGACCTCTTAACCAGTCTAATCTCCCCTGCCTCCCCATTTTCCAGAGAGGCAAACTGAGACCCAGAGACAGGAGGTGATTTTTTTTTCCCCCCAAAATTCAAACAAAATGTTTGGGATAGGACAGGGACCAGAATCCAAGCCCACGAGCTTCTAGCCCACTGCTGTTTTTTCTACACCATGATGTTTAATCCTGTACCCCAGGCTGGAATGAA
This sequence comes from Mustela nigripes, assembly GCF_022355385.1. Lineage (NCBI taxonomy): Eukaryota > Metazoa > Chordata > Mammalia > Carnivora > Mustelidae > Mustela > Mustela nigripes. The sequence continues at coordinate 19,057,553 of NC_081567.1, forward strand.
GCTCTTGTGTAAGCATCTTTCTGAACCAACAGAACTGAGTCATGTTAGAGATGATCACTCACTACTTTGTAAAATGTGATGCCACGTGACCGCACTGAATGCTGAGGTACATGGGAAATGGACCTAAATATAGTGGGGTGTCCACTGTCAAACTCATGCATCAGGATCGGCTGGCACACATGGGTCTCCCAGGGAACCCCAGTCACACTACACCAAGATGCTTGAGAGAAGGGGCACCTGGGTGGCTCAGTCGGTTAGGCGTCTGCCTTCAGCGCAGGTCATGGGGTCCTGGGATCGAGCCCCACGTCAGGCTCCCTGCTCATCAGAGTGTCTGCTTCTCCCTCTGCCCCCACCATCACTTGCACACATTCTCTCTCTTGCTTGCTCTATTGGAAATACATGAAATCTTTAAAAAAAAAAAAAAAAAAAAAAAAGATGCTTGAGAGACTATAATAGCTAACAAAACCAGTTATCCGGTCTAGGATCAGGATAGAGTCAAGTTTATTCAGATGAGTAATAATCAAAGATACCAAGACTGTACCTCACAATACCAATGTATGGGCACTTTTATTTTATTTTTTAAAGATTTATTTTTTTATTTGACAGAGAGACAGAGAAAGAGGGACAAAAAGCAGGGGAGTGAGAGAGGGAGAAGCAGGCCTCCTACTGAGCAGGGAGGCTGATGTGGCCCTCAGTCCCAAGACCCCAGGATCATGACCTGAGCTGAAGGCAGATGTCTAATGAATGAGCTAACCAGGTGCCCTGGTATGGGCACTTTTAAAACAAGAAGATATAGGTGCTTCTATCTTGATAAGCTCTAAAACACATCTCCCAGCCCATTGATTGATGAATGGATGAAAAAGATGTGGTCTGTAGACACAATGGAGTATTATTTAGCTATAGAAGGAGAATATCCTGCCGTTTGGAACAACACAGATGGACTTTGAACACATTATGCTAGGGGAGGTAAGTCAGACAAATTATCTTTAAAAAAAAAAAAACAACTTGTAGAAAACAGAAAATAAAATGGGTGGTTTGCCAGGGCATAGGGTGTGGGGAAGGAGACTGATGTTATATTAAGGTTACTAACTTGCAATGAGTAGTTAATAAGCCATAGAAATCTCATTCACAACATAACGAACGCAGACAACAATACTGTACTGTAATTACATACTAGGATGAAGATCTCTCCAATGACAATCGTATCACAATACATGCATGCATCAAAGTAACATATTGTACACCTTAAACTTACATGTTACATGTCAAATATATCCAGTAACTATCTACTTATCTGTACCTAGATTTATAGATATGGATGGAAGGATCAATAGATGGATAGACAGATCAACTGATCTTCCATTGTTCCTATATCCCCATATCCTGGAAGAAGAGAAGAGGAAGTCTAGGCAGAAAGTTCTAGAAACCCCCTATATGGGATGAATCTCAGAGACTGCTTTATTGGGAAGACATCTTTCACCCATAAATCTACAGGGTAGGTATGGAAAGCTTTAGTTACATGAGAATGTATTACCGGTATTATTACTACTAAAGTTGACAACAATTTGTTGACATCTTATAGCTGTTTAGTATGTACTAAGCACAGTGCTAAACGCCTTGTATGTTCTGTCCTACTAATCAGCATAACTATGGCATGAAGTAGGTACTATCATTAACTTATGAAGAGAAAACAAGAAGCTTGCAGGGTTAGAGGACATACCCAATGTCCCACAGCTAGGAAGTAGCAGGACCAAGGTCAACAATTAAAATACAGAGTTTCCATTAACCCACACTACACTGCCTCCTTCCAGAACTCTAATAGGTCACATTTTAGTAGTAGGATGTTTTTTGAGTTTTGTTACCAAAAGGCGTTTCTGTGGGCTTCCTTGGGGTGTGAAGAGCTCCACAGAGTCACCAAGGCTCTGACCGTCCCTTGTGGTGCTCAGAATGCCAGAGGAAGGTCAACTGGTGTCACTGTGAAAAGGTAGGAAAGGAAAGGCTTGTTGTTCTCCAGTGCTCGTTAGCATGAAAATAATCATGCATTTCCTATTGTTTGGTGGCAAAGCTACAAGGGTCAGCCCGAGAGAGGGCACATCCCTGTGGCTCGCCAGATGAGTCAGTCAGGATGAGAATATCAATTTATTAGAGCAGACATGTGTCGATAGAATTCATACCACGTAAAAAGATAGCTGATGTAAACTGCTTTCAAAAAATTTTACCTACTTGGCAATTTTTCCTAAGGCTCATCCCCCAGGTTCTGGGGGAAGACTGGGGCAGGGCTGGACCGAGAAGGGGGTTAGGGAAACAGGGAAAGAGCAGGGGAAGCTACAATATCGACTTTAGGGTATTTGTTTTATTTTTTTAAGATTTTATTTATTTATTTATTTGAGAGAGAGAGAGCGAGCACAAGCTGGGGGGCAGGGAGAGAGGTAGAAGAAAAGGGAACAGCCAGACTCTCCGTGGAGCAAGGAACCCCAGGCGGGGCTCGATCCCTGGACCCCGGGATCATGACTGGAGTTGAAGGCAGATGTTTAACCAACCGAGCCATCCAAGTGCCCCCAGAAAGTATTCGTTTGAAAGACAAAAATTTCAAAAACAGAAAGCCTGATCTGGTCGCAGGGGCCAAAACTTGTTCCCTGAGCTGAAGGGTGGGCAGAACATCTCTCATTATGCCCCCCTTCTGGGTTTTGCCATGTTTCTACCACAATCTTGGATCAGAAGAGGCCAACCGGAAACGTGGCAATATGATTAGACTGCTCCTTTGCAAACATTAAGAGGTTTATCCTTTCCAGGTAGACTGGAACAGAATTGTTTGCTCACTGTGGGACAGCAAAGAGAGAAAGACAACTCTCCCAGAGGTTCCCAAGCAAGTCCCCCAATTTGCATATAATAGAAGGAGGCAGCTTCATTTTCCCAAAGGTTTGCACTTGACTGACGTACAGTCTGTGTTCGTAGGGCAGTGTCCATGAAAGGGTTCACACTCAGCAGGGCGCATCCAGAAAGGACTGACACTTGACTATGTCCTCTAAGATGAATTCTGAGCCGTTGGATTCTCCTGCATGGCAAAAGCGTCTATGCACACTGGAGACCTTGGGCCAGGACAAACAGATGATGCTAATGTTGTGATATATAGTGAGCAGCTGTTTTTGTTGGCCTGGGGCCTCAGGGCCATGCCACACCAGTTTGACTTCTAGAAAAGGGAGGGTGGGGGAGCCTGGAGACCAAGCAGCTGAGGTCAATCACACACACAGGAACTCCATAACTCCATGCCCCTGTGACTGACGCCCAGCACAATTCCTAGACACCGAGTCTCTGGAAGTTTCCCTGGTTGGCAACACTTAGCTCGTTTGTGACACCCTGTTGCTGCCTGTCGGGTCTGGTTTCTCCTGGACTCCGCCCTGTGCTGCTTTTTCCTTCCCTGATTACAATGTATATCCTTTTGCCCTAATAAACCGCAACCGTGAGTATAACAGTCTTTCTGAGTTCTGTGGGTCTCTCTAGCGAATAATCAAACCTAGAGGTGGTTTTGGAGACCACCCAACCCCAGCAAGGAGGGAGGGAGGGACAGGAATAAAATGAAACAAGAAAAAAACCCAAGGAACTGTTCTAATGCCCCATTTCTCACGGTCTACGCACAAAGTAGTGAAGGGAAAGAAGATGTCTTGTGTACAAGAGCCCTGAAAGACACCAAAAACAGATGAAAATCAGAGGCCGAGCACGCAACACGCAGGGCATAATCCCACACTATGCCACATCATCTCAGGATCGCTCTGTCCGGCCGTTTCCCCAGTGCAGCCACTAACCTCCACTTCTGAGAGGCGGCGACCATTCTCCTTTGATGAAAACATGGTTTCAGAAGGAAAACTTCCAACATTGATCCGGGAGAGACTTAAACACGACAGCATTAACTAACGCTTTGTTTTTTTCTTTTTGTGGTCCAATGAGAGGATAAAACGGACCACTGCCTGCTTACATACCACCAATGCAAGTAAACGACTCACATCGAAGGCTCTGGCCAGGCCAAGGGTATATGCCCCACACCTGGAACAGATGCCAGAAACTCAGGGCCCCGTCCATAATCTTACCCTTCTCAATTCATTGAAAACCACTTCAAGCAAAAATCATTTCAAAGAAATTACCTCTGTGCATTACACCACGAGCAGTGAAAAATGTCCCACATGAGACTCAGTGGTCCCGAAGCAATAAAATTTTCGCTGAAGTGCAAGACGTAGTAACTCAGGGAAAGGAAGTCCCCATGACAACAAGAAGCAAAAGGAACAGAGTGAGAATCTGAAGCTTCGAGTCTCTTACAATACAAGTCATCACTGGTCTGTGCTCGGATCTGTCTTTGGGATGGAAATCCCACAAAGTAACTTCCTCTCTGCCTGCTCAGGTGGTACTGGACCTGAGGACACTTCATCAGAAGGCGGGGGTGGGCGGGGGGAGGGTGGGAATGCAGGCAGTAGAATGGACCGGAATCTAGCCTGTGCTTTCCACGTCTCCTGGCTGAGAGTGATACAGACGTGCTCTGGGGTTCATTTCAGAGGGTTCAACATGCATACATATGGACGCTGTGGCCAGTGCTAGAAACTATAGGGTCCTCCCACCAGCAGAGTCTGGGATCATTCTCCAAGCACCGTGTCCCATTTCCTTCTCAGGAAGGAATTCCCACTCCCCTTCCTTAACTGCTCAGTCTGTGGCTCGCAGCCTGGCCCCTCGGTGGGACCCCATCTCTCCAGACTCCACTTTGCTGACCCTGCAAAAATCCAGTCTAAAACTTCTTAAGAATTTAACTAGTTATCATTACTGAGAAACAAGACGCAGAGAAGCGAACACTGGAGGTTCTTCTGGAAGCTTGGTTCATACAGCCACTTTGACCCTGGGTCTCCAATCCTTTACTCCGAAATAGAGCCCAGGGGAGCTTCTTCAATTCCCATTAACACCTTCCTAACAGAAGGCCTCTCTTCCCAGAACATCATCATAATAAGGAACAGCTTTACTTCTTCAGCATCTACCAAGGGCTGCCAGCAAGCAAAGTATGTTACAGAATGCCTTCGCCTTTAACCCAATCGACAGCCCTATGGCAAAATATTATACTTTCCACTTTGCAAGATCAAGAAAGAAAGTTCAGAGAGGCCAAGCAATTATCCCCAAGGTCACACAGCTAGCATGTGGCACGCCTGAGATTCAAGCCAGTGTCAGAAGGACTCTAAAATCTGAATATAAACGTACTGAAAATCCAATTAGAGCGGAAGAGCAGGGCTGAACTCAGGTGACAAGTCCTGTGACTTGTATAATACACACTTCTAGCATCTCCACATGCAGCCAAAGCTCCTTTCTTCCAGCTCACCCCAGCGATTCTACCGGGTCCCTAATGTTGAAGTCATAAATTCTGACTTTATCATTTTAAAGTGTGTGCACAGGGAGGACGTGGCGCACGTGTGAGTCTACCCAGAGCTTGAGTCTTCCATAAAACACTTGAATGATCAGCAACCCTAGAAGCCGATCGTAATTCTAGTCATGAGGTGTACCAACTGGCGTAACTCAGCGCTGAAAAGGCTCCCTCTAAATGGATTAAGTATGATTGAATGATGCAGGTTCTCCCCGGGTATAAGGGTATAAGCCGGGTGGAGGTGGATGGGGAATTCTGGGAGGTTTGGTTAATTCTTTCCAAGTGTGTCCATTGGATTCCCAAGGATTCTCTCCATCCTGGAAGAACACGGATCAACATTCTCAATCAGAAATAACACAGGCTTGGTACTAGACAAGCGACATGTTTCTCTGATGGCCATTTCTCTAAAAAGCTCTTACACACATGCTCATAGTTTTGCTTTTCTCTATTATCTATTTTTAATCGAAGCCCTAGACTCACATGCTTTTAAGAGAAGTTCACGGTGTAAAGGATCCACACCACACGCGGCTCTGCACGGTTTCCCTGGCCATCAGTGCGCCCTGGAGACTGCGTCACACCTGTGTGTCCCCTGCGGTCTCCTTCTTTTAATAAGCACACTGTGTCCCTCCTGTGGAACTGTCACGGTTTCTTTAACTTGTCTCATGCTGATGTACGCTGAGGTAACTTCCAATCCTTTGCCATTAAAAAAGAACTAGAACTTGTGTATGTGTTCTGTTGCACAAATGAGATTTCTGTAGACCGAACGTGGCTCTAAGTGCGGGTACACGCTCATCTTTGGAGAGGTGGTACTCTCCCATGCTGAAGGAAGGACCCGGGACACCTGGGTGGCTCGGTCGTTTGAGCATCCAACTCTTTGATTTCGGCCCAGGTCATGATCTCGGGGTCATGGAATCGAGCCCTATGTCGGGCTCTGAGCTCAGTGGGGAGTCTGCTTGAGGATTCTCCCTCCCTCGGTCTCAGCTCCACACTCTCACTCTCTCAAAATAAATAAGTACATCTTTAAAAAACAGAAAGAAAGAAGGGCCCCCGATGAAAAATATAAGTACACCTACAGAGAGCATGAGCATTTGAAATGAAATCTGTCCCAAAAATTGTATAATGCACGGTTACTACCACTGTCCTCCTCCTGAGTCGGAGGACCCGTGACCACAGACGATGCAAAGATATACAGGATCCAGAAAGCACCGTGCCGTTAAAACATACATCTCTTCTTGGCAGCGGTGCTGAGAAATATAAATGCTAAACCTCACCTGTGGTTCGTGTTGCATGGGACATTAACATAATACAATTTAGAGACAAAAGCAATCTTCAGTCAGAGATGAGACCAATCACTGCCAAAAACATTTCTCCTCTCGCTGCAGAATAATGCCATGAATCTCCTCCGTGACTGAGATTCTAGGTTCACTCAAAGAATGTGGTGTCTGTGTGTGAGGGCAGGGAGATCTGGGCATTCCCCGACACAGTTGGCGAGAGTGTCAATATTTACAGAAGCTTCCAGGAGGGAAATTTAGCAATGTGTACCAGAAGCCTTAAAAATCATGCTCACTGCTCACCTTCTGACCCAATAATTATGTGCCCATGTATGCCCAGGAAATTACCCTGTGTGTGTGTGTGTGTGTGTGTGTGTGTGCGTGTGTGTGCGCGTGTGTGTGCGTGTGTGTGTATACATGCACACACTCCAAACCCATCTGTTCACTGTGGTGTGGGCTAAGGAAATACAGAAACTATGTGGCATCCATTAAATACATATAATACAGCCAAACCATACCAGGAACTACATAGCCAGTAAAATTCATGAGGTTAAAAAAAGGTTAAAAAAAAAAAAAGTAATTTTCAAACTGTGGGTCACAAATCATTAATGGGTCACAAAACCAGTTTTTGTGGGCCATCGCCAACTTTTTAAATGGGAGAATAGCTAATACAAGAGTGTGTTACACACAGCAAGAGTAAGTACGGTTTCATGAGACTTTTTAAAAATGCATGTGTGTTTATGCTAGGTCATTATATAAAATGTATTTCTTACTGCAGGAAATACTTTAAAAAATATTGAAAACCACTGTGGTAATAAAATCTTCTGTAGCACGGTAACGTGTCAACGTTCCGTGTTTAGGGGGAAAAAAACAGTTTAAAAATTATATAGTCTGATCCCAAATTTGAGGTAATACTGATAATCAAATATATACACGTTTCTGTGCACAGAACAGAAACAATATCCACACAGACAGACGTTGTGGCCAATGCAAGAAGCCACAGGATTTAGGGAGGCATGTGATTTTTCCCCATGTGCTTGTGGTATTTGCTAAATTTCCTGTAATGAACAAGTATTATAATGGGGGGGGGGGGGGGGTACATTGCAAATGTCTTTGCAGGAAGTAAACCACCAGCTTCAGGAGGCTCCTATGAGTCGGTCACGGCGGCAGAACGAGTGAACGAGACAGACAGACAGCACAGTTGCAGCCTCCGATACACTCCTGGGGAAAACGATCTTTCAGAAGTGCTGCGGACCAATGCACGGGGGCAAGCGATGTGCTCCTGTAGAGGGGAGCACGGGAAGATAGTGGTTGTTCAGAATTAAGGGTATTGTGTGCCACTGACTCACCACACACACACACACACACAGGTGACTGCTCTTCCTAGAAAAAAAGGAAGAAAGGAAAGGCAGGACGGAGTTGGGGGTAGCGGGTTAGAGAGAGAGGAAAAAAAATAAAAAAAGGAGAGGAAAAAGTAGAGAAAAAAAAAGAAAGAAAGAAAAAAAGCAAAAAAAAAAAAAAAAAGAAAAGCAAAAAAATAAAAGAAAAAGCATGATATCCCAAAAAAAAAAAAAAAAAAAAAAAAAAAGGAAAAAAATCCAGCAGCAAGAGAGTATCTGATGAACCTTCCATATTATGACTGTGGGTCTCAGCCACCAAATATCCTTCTGGGGTTATTAAATTTTAAAATGCCCAAGTACTCAATAAACGTTGTTTTAATTCCTAATGAGTTAATGAAGTGGCCAGTGACCTGACCTCTTTTAAAATTAGATAAGGAATTTTATGAGCCAGATCTGCTTCCAGTCCAGGTGGTGACCGCACCGGTAAGAAAACACAGTGACATTAAAAGAATAAATAAGAACTGGGGGGGGGGGGGGGTGCAGCTTTCGTATGGAAACACGGTCATTAGTGACTTCATTTCCTTTCCTGCTTTGCCCGGTGGTGCCCCAGGGCGGCATGCTCGAATCGCTCAACAGAAATGGAAGCTCTTCTGCATGCCTTCCATTCCTTCATTGTCCAGATCTTACTCAAAGACAGATATGACCCTGTCCTCAAAATGGCTATATTTGTTGTGGGATATGACGGCAGCTCTGGGATGTCTACGTAGTAGTGTAGCTCTAAGTGCGGGTACATGCTCATCTCCAATGCTGAAGAAGGAAAGTAGGTGACATGGACGTGGGGGGTGATGGAAAGGACCAGTAATGAGGCTCAAAACCCCCTTCCCATGGCCCCACAGACAAGACAGGATTAACCAAATACCAGGAACAAGAGGGGTAAAGTGCGCTCCTCAGGAAGAGTCAAACCACTTCTAGGCTGAAATAAAAAAGCAGTGGAATGTCACTGGTCGGATTTTAGGAATAAGAAGTGTGAAGAAGGTGTTAGGCTGATGGAGAGATCGATCCTTTCGGATCTTCTTGGGAAAATCTGGGGCCAAGCTAAGGTGGCTTCATTGATCACATATGATTTTCAAAGACTATGCTGATAAAATGCGTATCACTTTTTCAAGTCTTATGATCTTGTGCGTGTGTGTGTGTATGTGTGTGTGTTTGTATTCCTAAGCATTATAGAATGCACTGAAGATAGTGGACAGTTATAAAATAATCACTCAATATTAAGTAAATAGGGTTGTTTGGTTGTTTAATGGAATCCAATAAGAACTTGCAGAAAGACACATTTATGCTTAAGAATTATAAATGTTTTAAAAACAAACTACCAAAGGCACTTGGATCAACTTGTCTATAGTCACATATGAGTGACTTCTCGTTTATTAAAGATCTCTACATCATCTTCTTTGCTTATGGTATTCCCAGAGCTTTGCATGTCTATCTCATTTAGCCCTGACAGCCATCCCATGAGGTGGCACTGTTAATATCTCCATTTTACTAGATGAGGAAACTGAGTCACACCCCAGTTCAATACCACATTCAAGGCCCCAGAGCCTGTACTGCCCTACTTCCCCCTATCTACATGGCAGTCTAAATGTTTGGCCAGATGGCCCCTTATCCTTTCTCCCAAAAGCCAGTTGAAGTAGCTTGTTAAGATGCTTTGACCTTGGGGCACCTGGGTGGATCAGTGTGTTAAGCCTCTGCCTTTGGCTCGGGTCATGATCTCAGGGTCCTGGGATTGAGCCCCACATTGGGCTCTCTGCTCAGCGGGGAGCCTGCTTTCCCCCCTCTCTCTGTCTGCCTCTCTGCCTACTTGTGATCTCTCTGTCAAATAAATAAAATAAAAAATCTTAAAAAAAAAAATGTTCTGACCTTCCCCCAAGTCACTCTATACCCATATGCCCTTGCAGGGTTCGTGTGAGTCACCAAGGTAATTTCCTACAAGGCTAGCTTCATTCCTCCCTAGCTAAAAAGCAAAGCAAAATGAGACCAAAAAAAAAGATGAAGAGGAGTGCTTTGGGCGCACTGTGTACTGGATATACACAAACAAAATGTTTCAGTAATGAATGGCAAGTGAGCACCTATCATCAGTTACCTGGTACTTTTGGTAGACCAGAGAGCCCTCCTCATGGATTGTCGATATAGTACCTTTGATAGACCAGACGACCCTCCTCGAGGATTGTCAGAGACACAGAGAAAGATACTCCCTATGTTCTGGGTTCTGTACCCTCTGAGATCTCACGGAGGCCGGCAGAGTTTAATGCAAACAATTTATGCTGAGTGTACACGGCAGCCTGTTCATTTGGGGGGGTGGGGGGGAGATATTCGATTAGTGTTCTTCTCCCAAAAAGGCTGGCTACGTCAACCCACTCGCACCAGCACCCCCTCAAGCAATTGTCTGATAAAGTGGCGTTTCCTGGGACGCCTGGGTGGCGCAGTTGGTTAAGCGGATGCCTTTGGCTCAGGTCATGATCCCAGCGTCCTGGGATTGAGTCCCACATTGGACTCCTTGCTTGGCAGGGAGCCTGCTTCTCCCTCTGCCTCTGCCTGCCCCTCTGCCTGTGCTCACTCGCTCTCTCTCCCTCTCCCTCTCTCTCTCTCTGACAAATAAATAAATAAAATCTTTTAAAAAAGGCGGGGGGCATTTCCTGGAAGGGTTGCACACTGCCAAACCAGCGTGCTGCTGGCAAACGGTCAGAATCTTCCTTTAGAATTAAATAAAACCGGGCACATTAAAGAAATGTGGTCACATATGAGCAACAGGATGTATAAAATCTTCCCCACATACTCCATGCCTCTCTTCCAATTTGAGGTTCCTTGTCAAGAGAAGGAAACTTTCGGGGCACCTCTATGGCTCAGTCAGCCGAGCGCCTCTTGATTTTGGTCAGGTCATGATCTCCAGGCTGTGAGATCAAGTCCCCTGGGAGGCTCCATGCTGGCCGTGAAGCCTGCTTGGGATGCTCTCTCCCCCTCGGCCCCTCCCCCACCATGCCCTCTCCCATACATAAGTAAATAAAGATCAAGAATCAGACTATTTCACTCTTGAACATTCATGGACCACGTCTTCTCCCTCCTCCAAGCCTCTGCACACTCTCTTCCTTATGTCCCAACACTCAGCCCTGACCGCCGGCTCTTGCCCTAAATGACTAACCGACAGGTCGCCCCCACCTTCTCCGCTTACATCTCCTGGGATTCCCCTTCTGGTATTCAGTCTTATACTCCATGATCTACAATGGTGCCTGGCACGGAGTAGTTAGTGAACAGACTCTTTTAAATAAATGAGTAATGTAATAAAATGAACAGGACTCCTTTATGCCCAGTGGGGTACAGAGAAAATACACTGCCGTCTTCTGGAAAGAATTTTCTCCCCAACGACAGGCAAGAAGAGCTGCCTGAAGAATAAAACCCTTTTGCCACTGCTCTCTTCTCTTTTTCGCAAGGATAGGATGCCTACAGCTGCACTCACCGTCCTCAGACGACGGTGTGATGGGCATAGTGGAAAATCCAACAGGGCGGGCACGGCAGAGTGGAAAGAATGGAAACAGCCTGGATGTTCAATGCGCTGGCAAACCGCTGGACCCATCTCAGGCCCACCTGGCTGGGTGCCTTGCTAAGTGAAATTTAAACATCCCAAGTCATTGTTCATTAGGCTTTCTCTTGCTTACAGCCAAAAGCATGCCAACAGACACATTCCACACTCATCAACCTAAATTGTGATCGGCATTTGCTTGTCTGTCTTCCCACCTAGACTGTGAGGTGCACACGAAGACAAAGTGCCTTGTTATTCACCACCTACCTAGCTCCAGTGCAACTGGAAAATGGGCTTCCTTAAACATATCTTAAATGAGCAGCTCATTTCCATCACTTCTGACTCCCCAAGAACTTGATGCTGACCCATTTTTTTTTAATATTTTATTTATTTTATTTGACAGAGACTACAAGTAGGCAGAGAGGCAGGCAGAGAGAGAGAGAGAGGAGGAAGATGCTGACCTGACCTGTTTTTACCTCAACTTTTAACAATGTTTTGGACATTGGATCTAGCAGCCAAAGTCAGAGTGCTAAGACAAATCTTACAAAGTCAACTGTTACTCGAGGCGCCTGGGTGGCTCAGTGGGTTAAGCCTCTGCCTTCGGCTCAGGTCATGATCTCAGGGTCCTGAGATCTCAGGATCAAGCCCCGCATCAGGCTCTCTGCTCAGTAGGGAGCCTGCTTCCCCCTTTCTCTCTCTGCCTGCCTCTCTGCCTACCTGTGTGCTCTCTCTCTCTGTCCAAAAAAAAAAAAAATCAACTGTTTCTCCATTTTCCGACTTCTATATTTAGAACCACTAGTGACACTCCACCTGACTGACCACTCCCTTTTTTAAGATGCTTAGTTCCCTAAAACTGCACTTTTGTTTTCTAAATGTCCTCCTACATCTTCGCTTCCTTTCCAAGCTCAATGTTACATATTCTGCCCCCAATTTTATTTACTTTTATGTTTTTATTTTTAAAGTAGGCTCCACACTGGGTGTGGGGCTTGAACTCACAACCCTGAGATCAAGACCTGAGCTGAGATCAGGAGTCAGATGCTCAACCGACTGCGCCACCCAGGTGCCCCTCCTCCTAATTTTAAAGCCCGATTCTAACCCTTCTTCTCGTGCCTCCATAGATTTGCTCCCTGTGCAAGATCATCATTGACCATGACTCCCATTATCACCTTTACATTGATAATTCCCAAATGTTTATCTAGCCACATGCTCTCTGTTGAGCTCAGATACACTCACCCAACTACCCGTTTGATATCTACGTAGAGATGTCTCAGCATCATCTCAAACTCAACATTTTTTTTTTAAGATTTTATTTATTTATTTGACAGACAGAGATCACAAGTAGGCAGAGAGGCAGGCAGAGAGAGAGGAGGAAGCAGGCTCCCTACTGAGCAGAGAGTCCCATGCAGGGCTCGATCCCAGGACCCTGAGATCATGACCTGAGCACAAAGCAGAGGCTTAACCCATCAAGCCACCCAGGCACCCCTGTAAACATTTCTTCCAAGGAAGAGGGTACAGGGTATGCTGGCCAGATGAACTAGACACATGTCTTCATCTGCCCCAAGCCTGTATCTTCTTGTGGTCACTGTCTTGGGGAACAGAATGCTTATTCCCCAATGCAATCATCCAACCCAGAAACCCAAAGGAGTTTCAGGCTGACTTCCTTCTCTCCTATCCCCCAAATGTGTAAGCCAAAACCACATCCTCGCGATTTTATCTCCCAAATCCCATCCAACATCATCCAGTCTTTTCCATCTTCACCACCACCTCCCTCGTCTAAGGCACTGGTCATTTTTTTCTCTGGCCTCTATACAGACCTACCCCTTGTCCCTCCAGCCCAATTCCCAATACGGCCATGTCAGCTCTCGGCTCAAGCCACTGAACAGTCTTCTGCTTCTCCTAGGAAGAAGCCCCAAGTCTTTCGCGTGTCCTGGAAGTCCTTGCACAGCTGTTCCTTCCAACCTCACTCCAAGTGAGGCATCTTAATAGCTTCGATCTCTTGCTATTTGTTCAAAGTGAACGCGACGTTACATTATCTCACGGTGCAGAGTACCTGCTCCTTCATAGCACTCCCTATGCCCATAGTTTAACATCAATTATTTACCGTGTTTGACTAGATCTTCTTCTCGACTGGAGGGCAAGTGCCACAAGGGCAAGAATCAACTATTTTTGCTCTCTGTTGTATGCCCAGCACCAAGCAAAGTGCCCAGCATGTTGGCAGGCAACCGGTAGGGACTGAGTAATCAATGTTTTTCTCAGTAATTTCTGGAAAACACAGAGATTATGAGTACAGATTCTAGAAATCAAAGAGGTCGATGTTTGAACCAGTCAAAACATAAGGGAGGTCGCCTCAGACCACTCCCTTGTCATGTGCCCTCCAGCACTCTGTTTCTTCGCCCACAAAATAAGGACAAGAATAACGGTTCATAAGATGACTTCTCCAGGACACTTAGCACAATGCCCGGGACGCAGAAGGCAGATGTATCTACTAAGTTTAGCCAAGAACAGCTGAAAACCCAAAATACTATGGCTTCCCCCAAACAGCAACTTATGTCTGTCACACCCAGAGGGCTCCCCGGGGCCCCTTCTATCTGTTGCCCCAGCATTCTCAAGCTGGGACTTTCTCACCATGGTGCCGATTACTGTTCAAGCTTCAACTGTGGTCCACAACCAAAGACAAGAGCATCCCTGATGAGGATTATTTCCCAGAAGTCCCAGCCAGGACCTACTCCCAAATCCCAAATCCCAAATCCCACTGACTTGAGCATAACCTTATTGGCCAACATCAAGCAGAAAGAAGGCAGGGAAATAGAATCTTGATTCCAAACTGCTGTGTGCCCAACAAAAACAGAGAGACAAACAGTGGCCGTGTTCACAGCAAGACAGTGGAGGGAAAATTCTTCCATGGAAATTAGGCATATTATGTCAAGGAGGCCCTCTGTCAAAGATTATATGGGCAAATGTGACCACAGAGGAACCATCCATGGCAACCTGCCTTATTGTAGTAACACGTGCATAAATGTGTCTGGGGAATTTTAAAAACCACCACCACAGCCATACCATAGGCAACTCTCCTTAATCGCCGGACCCCAGTGAAACCATTCAGCTCTGGCCTTACCCAAGCTCTGCCGACCTCTTCCCCAGTCACATTGTGAGAGACGCCTTCTGAGGGCCGTCCCATCACGGGCACAGGCCCGCCTCGGGATCCGCTCTCTGACGCGAGAAGAAACACACGCCACGCTGGACGTCTCAGCACCTGCAGAATCCCCCACGGTGCAGGCTGGGGGCAGGAGGACCCCAGCTCTGCTGCGCGGGACAGACTAACTGCCTCCCCGTCTGTCACAAACCACCACCTCAGAAATCCAATCTTGCTCTAGAGCTAAAGCAAGCCTGTCACTCCACTTCAACTGGCTCGGGAAAAGTTGAAAAAAGGAATCTTTGGCCTCACTGTGAATTCCGAAGTCTAACAGAAAAAATGATCCTGCGGCAGTTCAAAGAGAAAAAAGGGAGTATTTACTTTTGCTCCCCTTTCATGCCGAGGAGAAAGGAGCACGGAGTGTGATTTTGATAACAGAAACTAACCTCTCAGTAAGAGTACCCAAGAAGGATGACCACGCTCGAACGGCTGATTTTCTTTCATCTCATGGTAATTGTACATGGAATCACCATCCTTATTATTACAAGCTTTTATCAAGAGCCAGTAGGTACCTGGGGCACAAAAGGGGCTGAGTTTTACTAAATCTACATCATTTCTCGGAGACCGCATGGAGATCTTTCCCAAGAACTTAGAAAGAAGATGGCCTTGGGACAACTTATCAAAATATATCAAATTGTATCGAGATTTTTAAAAGCACACACTCTATCCCGTTTCCTCTGCAAGAGGCAGGCAGGAGCACAGGAATACCCATCGTAGTCTTGTCCACAAAAGCAAAGGATGGAAATCACAGAGACGTCTGTGAAGAGGAGAGGTTAAGTATATCATGATACAACCCTACGAGGAGGTACAATGTCGAGATGACGAAGGAGTGAACCTGACCTCTATGCAGCGTCATGGAAACAGTGCTCACCGTCTGATGACTTTGGAGTCAGCAGGTCTGGCTGAAGGGTCTCCTAGTTCTGTGCCCTTGAGCTCTGACCTCCAACATCTCCAAACTGGAGATTGCCCTTCTGAAAAATGGGATACCAATGGGACGATGGCGTAGGGTCGGGCAAGGAGGAAACACAGCGCTGAGCCTAGGAGGGGGTGAGGAGTGGGGAGGGCTGTGAAGAAACTACAGTGCCGTGGGGGCGTGAAGAGCATCAGTAACACCCTGCTGATGCCACTGGGCTGCACCAGTGACCACACCTTATTCTACCGTATTCGTGGACGAACGAAACACAGCCCACCCACCCACCATACGCAACGGCTCCCTCCTGGGAATGCAGTGCAGGGAGTGGGAGTGAGCAGTGGAATGAGGAAAGGTCTTTCATTTTCTTTTTCATGTATTTATTACGGTTTTACTTCTAATACCAGCTTGTGTTACTTTTACAATAAAGTTTTTTTTTTTTTTCCCCAAGATTGGCCTCTAGAAAGTCAGTTTTAATTGTATCTCATAACAGATGAGAGCAAAGATATTCAAAGTCCTTGGAAGGAGACTCTGAGCCTTGGGGAGTTGATATAACTCGAATGGAAATAGTAATGCATCCAAACAAAGGCTGTGACTCCCTGGGAGCTGGGGGTGGGGATGTCACAGAGTCCCAGCAATAGTTCAGAAAGAATAGGGACAGCAGAGTTGCCCAAGATATCCAAGCAGCTGGTAGGGGGTTGGGAATTTTGGCCATCAGAGCCACACCTGCAAATGCGTCCTCCGGGCTCCTCACCTGGCTTTTGCTCTGTGTTACGAGCTGAACTGTGTTCCCCCAACCACCACCACCAAAATTCATGTGTTCAAGTCCTAAATCTCCAGACCTCAGAATGCAATGGTATTTGGAGACAGGGCCTTTTAAGAGGTGATTAAGGTAATCTGAAGTCATCCAACTTGACTGGTGTCCTTATAAGAAAAGGAAATACAGACCCAGACACACAGAGGAGACCAAGCAGAAACACAGGAGAAGACAGCCATCCACAAATCAAAGAGAGAGACCACAGAAGAAACCAACCCTGCCGACACCTTGATCTTGGACTTCCAGCCTCCTGAACTATGAGAAAATAAATTTCTATTGTTTCAGCCTCCCTGGTGTGTAGTACTCTAGGATGGCAGCTCGAGCCGACTAACACTCTATTGGTGATTCTTTTTGCTGTGCATGAACTTCACATTTTCTAGGTGCAAACCCCCCAGTCTTTACCTTTATGGATTCAGAGTTGTCTTATTTATTTATTTATTTATTTATTTATTTATTTATTCAGAGAGGGAGTGGTGCAGGGACAGGCAGAGGGAGGGAGAGAGAATCTCAGTCAGACTCCACAATGAGCACAGAGCCTGACCCAGGGCTTGATCTCATGGCCCTGAGATCATGACCTAAGTCAAAGTCAAGAGTCAGACGCTAAACTGACTGGAGCCACCCAGGCACCTCTATCATGGTTTTATGTAAATCTTGATTTGAAACGACTCTGCTAGACTGCCTTGGTGGCTCATCTGCCTTTGGCTCAGCTCATGCTTCCAAGGTCCTGGGATCAAACCCCACAAGGGGTGCGGGGGTGGTCTCTGCTCAGCGGGGGAGCCTGCTTCTCCTCCTCCCCAGTTCATGTTCTTCTCACTCTCTCCGTCTCTCTCTCTCTCTCTCTCTCAAATCAATGAATGAAATGTTAAAAAAAAAAAAAAAATGAAAAGACTCTGCCCTCCCAGTATAATCCAGACCCAGCCATTCCACCTTCTGACACTCTCCCTGCACCACGTTCCCTTCTGATTCATTCTTTACACGCGATTTATTTCTGTAACTTGTGTGTGGTCAGGCCCTAACGTTTTGGAATAGCCCATGGTCTACATTACTTTTATAGTCATAAAAATGTTAAAATTCTATTATAGACACAGAAAGCCATGATACACTTTTAGGTGAAAAAAGTCAATTTTTAAAAGTCAAATGTTAAAATATACATTTCTTAAAGAAAATGATTTCTATATACGTTGTAAATAATGAAAAATGTACGGAAATACATACACTAAACCACTAGGAATAGTTACCTTGGGTGGCAGAGTTTTTTATGCTCTTGGATTTTTGAATTGTCTTCTCTGAATACATATTACTTAAAGAGTCATAATTTAAGTGAAATCCTCAAATGGGTCAGGTGCTCTGCCCAGTACTGGGCAATCAGGAAGGTCTACACAGGATTGTGACCTAAATACAGAAATTGTTGGTGACTCTCTGGGATTCAGAGCAACTCACATTAGGTTCAGGGTGACCTTGGGCAAGTCACTGAACTTTCTTTCCCTACCTCTTGTGTACAACAGGGATAGTAAGGCATAGCTCCTCTTCTCTCTCTCTTTTTCTCTCTCTCTCATGGGGCGGTCATGAGGGCTGTTATTTGTGGAGAAAGTATATAACAGCTCTTGGCATAACAAGCATCCAGTGCACGGCGCCATGATGTTTCTTACAAACGCGAAGAAGGGCAAGACCCCAGGAGCAGCAGGTGCCCGCTGGCAGGACGCGAGGAAATCCCGTAACTGTGATTCGTTAAGTAGAACTGGGGGCTAAGGAAAAAGGAGCCAGGCTCCAGAGTTCTTCTGTTCCACGTCAGCTGGCTTGCACTTTTTTTTTTTTTTTAAGATATTTATTTAAGAAGAGAGAGAGAGTACAAGGTCATGCGCAGGGCTGGGGGGAGGGCAGAGAGAGGGAGAAGCAGTCTTCCCACTAACTAGGGAGCCGGATGCGGGGCTCAATCCCAGGACCCCGAGATCAGGACCTGAGCTAAAGGCAGACACTTAACCGACTGAGCCACCCAGGCGCCCCTGGCTTGCATCTTATAGATACCAGGGTGTTCGCATCACAGAGCTCTGTAACTAGGGAGTGACAGGATTACCAAAATCAGAGCCAACAGACCTCTCATGAAAACGCTTTCCAAAGGCAGTTGCCTACCTCAGGGGGGGGAACAGAACTCCTC
This sequence comes from Mustela nigripes, assembly GCF_022355385.1. Classification (NCBI taxonomy): domain Eukaryota; kingdom Metazoa; phylum Chordata; class Mammalia; order Carnivora; family Mustelidae; genus Mustela; species Mustela nigripes. The sequence goes on from NC_081567.1 coordinate 19,076,205, forward strand.
ATCAGGAGCAAGAATGTGGCCATGAGGGGCGCCTGGGTGGCCCGTGGGTTAAAGCCTCTGCCTTCGGCTCAGGTCACAATCCCGAGGTCCTGGGATCGAGCCCCGCATCAGGCTCTCTGCTGGGTGGGGAGCCTTCCTCTCTCTCTGCCTGCCTCTCTGCCTGCTTGTGATCTCTGTCAACTAAATAAATAAAATCTTCAAAAAAAAAAGAAGAAGAAGAAGAAGAATGTGGCCATGATGTCACCAGCCCCTCCCCGCAGAGACATCACACAGCCAGGGCAGCAGGTCGGAAGCACCATGACAGAAGAGACACTCTCCAGCCCTCACACTGCCTTGAAATAGCCTAGGCTGAAGGAATTTTTTTTTTCCTCCCCTTCTTTTTAAAAAAACACACAGCCCAGGGCAATCCTCCTACGTAGGCTGCCCCACATCGAGAAGGGGTAGCTGAGTCACCAGGTCTCGCGAGCTGCCAGCTCCCAGCAGGGCTCGGAAAATCAATATCTCTCTCTGAAGTTATCCGAAGTGCTGAGACCTTTAAACCAAACTCCAGTAGGTAGGCATTATCAACAGTCTCTCACAGCATTAGAAGATGTGGGTTTATTTCCCAAACAGCCTCGAAAGGCGACAACAAGAGCTATTCTCCAAGAGGCAGACGTGGGGAATTTGGCTGCCAGAGTGGATCCCAGAGAATCACAGCTCTGTCTGCAGACAGACACGGGAGACAGCTGGACTCCGCATAGGTGTGGACACAACAATGTCTCAGCATCTCCTCTCTGGGAGGGAGCACGGCATGTGGCTTCAAGAAGGTACACCTTCTGGTCAACACTGTTCACCATCAGGGACATGCAAATCAAAACCACAAGGGGGTATCACCTCACGCCTGTCAGAATGGCTAGGATCAAAAAGACGAGAAACAACAAAGGCTGGCAAGGATGTGGAGGAAACAGAACCCTGGTGTACTGTTGGTAGGAATGAGCACTGGTGCAGCCGTTGGGGAAGACAGTACGGCGGCTCCTCACAAAATTAAAAAAGGAATTACTATATGATCCAGTAATTCCATTACTCAAAGGAAACAAAAGCATGAACTTGAAAAGATAGATTCTTCCTATGTTTATTGCAACATTGTTTACAATAGCCAAGATATGGAAGTAACCCCCCCACAGATGAATGGATAAAGAAAAGGGCAGAATATAGATGCAACGGAATATTACTCGCCCATCAGAAGAATGAGGTCTGGCCATTTGCAACAACAGAGATGGAGCTAGAGAGCGGAATGCTAAGTGAAATAAGTCAGTCCTAAAGACAAATGCCATAGGACTTCCACAAATGTGGAATTTAAGAAACCAAACCAAAGACCTAATGCAGAACAAAAGGGACAAACGATAAACCAGACTCTCACCTACAGAGACCAAAGTGATGGTCACCAGAGGGGTGGTGGGTGGCGGGTGGCTACAACAGGGGACGGGGATTAAGAGTCCGCGGATCGTGATGAGCACTGACGAACGTATAGAAATGTCGAATCATTATATCGTACACCAGAAGCTAATTTAACACGGTATGTCAAATCTACTTCGGAAGAGTAAATGAAAATTTAAAAATCGAACAACAAAAAAAGAATGCACGCCTATGTTCTTCCCCTGTCTGTGCCTTACTTCCCACAGAGACTACAGCGTCCTCACCCAAAAGGGGTTGCGGTGGGGATTAAGAAAGGTAACGAGGCGGGGGGCTGCCTAGGTGGCTCATTTGGTTAAGCAACTGCCTTCCGATCAGGTCATGATCCCGGAGTCACAGGATCGAGTCCCGCATTGGGCTCCCAGCAGGGAAGTATTTGTGTGTCGCCTTACTTCTCATCCAGCAGAAAAACCCTGAAAGACAAAAAGGGCCCGGGGCCTTCCTCTGGGGTGGAGTGAGGGAAGAGCGAGGCTCCCACTCCCAGGACACGGGGAGGGACCCTGAGGCTAAAGGAGCATGTGGACCGTGTCAGGGGATGTTGGGAGGCATCAAAATTCCAGAATCACCCTCAAAACTGGCCTGGACCTCTTAAGTGACCCTGGAGTTTCAGAAGCTCCGGGTCCCCAAGTTTCCAAGGAATCCCTGCTGAGGAACCTTCCAAAAGACCCTTTGGGATACAATTTAAATTCACAAGAAAACATCAAGATGCTAGATTGACAGAGGAATTTTTCTTCCCAAAATGTGCACTTCTTTTCATAAGGCTACCAAAAGCATGAAAATTAAACCATACCTCATCCCTACCACAGGCCTTGACCCTTTTCTTAATTATTTGGCAGAGAGAGTGAGAAAGAGCGCACCAGCAGCGGGAGCAGCAGGCAGAGGGAGAAGGAGAAGCAGGCTCCCCGCTGAGCAAGGAGCCCCATGCGGGGCTCGATCCCAGGATCCCAAGATCATGACCCGAGCCGAAGGTAGATGCTTACCTTCCTGAAGCGGGAAGCTCGCAGGCCTTTACTGGAAATGAAAAGAGTAAAATGACCTAGAATCAGGGCTGTTCCAGAAATTCTGGGCTGTCTAGTTATGTTAAGATTGATCAAATGCCAGATCACTTCTCCCTCTCTTCTTAAAGTGAATCTGGGCAGGAAGACTTCATGTCACTGAACAATTTCATTTGCTATTTGAAAAATTCTCATGTAAGACAGACAGTCCCTTTAAATTTTCCCAGGCAGCTGCTAGGGGTTGCTAAGGAAGTGACAGAAATAGAAAATATTGTAAATAAGTAATTAGTGATTTCTGAGGGGCAGGTTCTCTGGATATTTTTTCCGAATTTCACACAATCTAGGTACAGTGGCAAGACAAGTTTCTCGTCTTGTCTTCCCTCCTCCTCTCTCTCTTCGCCTTTCTTCCTTTCGTTCCATGTTAAAGAAGCGGCGCGCCGAGTCAGGGCGCCTGGATGGCTCAGTTGGTTGAGCTTCTGATTCTGGATTTCAGCTCAGGTCTTGATCTCAGGGTCGTGGGTTCGAGCCCCACGTTGGGCTCCATGCTGGGCATGGGGTCTGGGGCTTTAAAAACTTTGTTGTTAATTTTTAAAAAGAAAAGATGCCGAATCTTCCCATTGGGGTTGGGAGGTCTGGGCCACTCTGAGCCCACCTTGATAGAAAAAGACACAGAACAGGACAGGCCTCCCATCCCCGTGCAAGCCAGCGGAACTCTCTGTGAGCCTGTTTTATTCGGTTGTACCTTGATGAAAGATTACACTGGAACAAAAGAGTCTTGAAACAGACATCTGGTGTTTTGGCACAAGCAACCACTTCCCTTCCTTGATAACCTCATCCGGGTTTTGCCCTGGGAAAAGGCCCACACCTCCAACTCTGTGTCCCCACCCACTTCTGCTCAGTCAGGCAGTGCTTCAAGGCTGACCACCCCCCCCGCCCCGGCAATGAGGACAGGTCGGTGGACCTGAGAGATCCAGAGGTAACATTTAAGCCCAAATTTTGTTTAAATATTTTTTTACTTATTTGACAGAGAGAGAGAGAACTAGCAGGGGAAGCAGCAGGCAGAGGGAGAGGTAGAAGCAAGCTCCCTGCGAAGCAGGGAGCCTAACTCAGGGTTCAATCCCTGGATCCTGAGATCATGACCTGACCCAAAGGCAGATGCTTAATCAACTGAGCCACGAAGGTGCCCCTAAGCCCTAATTTTTAAGGCCACCCCAACCCAGGACTTCTCAGATACAGAAAGCACTGAATTCCATTTCGGTTCATGCTAGTGCAGATTTTACCTGGAATTTCTGTGTGCTAAAAATCAGAATAATGAGTAGAAATTGTAGCTAAAACCAAGTTTCAAGCCATGGGGAAGGACTTTCTTTAAAACATGCTCTAACATATTGTGATGCGGGGCAATGTCTTCCTCCTGGTGGATGAGAGGAGTAGAAACTGGAAAAAAGACACAAGCCCAAGAAAACCGTGGAGCACCAAGGACAAGAGCTAAAGGGAAACTTTTAAGAAGGAACTGTCAAGGGGCACCTGGGTGGCTCAGTGGGTTGAGGCCTTTGCCTTGGGCTCAGGTCATGATCTCAGGATCCTGGGATTAACCCCGCATCAGGGCTCTCTGCTCAGCGGGGAGCCTGCTTCCTCCTGTCTCTCTCTCTGCCTGCCTCTCTGCCTACTTGTGATCCGTCTGTCGAGTAGATAAATAAAATCTTTAAGAAAAAAAAAAAGGAACTGTCAACACGGTGATACGTACATGAAGGAGAACCAGTACATATGGAACAAACTCACTCTTTTGTTCTAAATAAGGAACTTGGTAGTTCTGGGTGAGGTCATGGGATGTGCTGGTTGAAATCACCATGCAGGTTTCAGTTGCAGAATGGGTACTGCCCCCATTTATTTTTTTTTTTTTTAAAGATTTTATTTATTTATTTGACAGAGAGAAATCACAAGTAGATGGAGAGGCAGGCAGAGAGAGAGAGGGAAGCAGGCTCCCTGCTGAGCAGAGAGCCCGATGCGGGACTCGATCCCAGGACCCCGAGATCATGACCTGAGCAGAAGGCAGTGGCTTAACCCACTGAGCCACCCAGGCGCCCCATACTGCCCCCATTTAAAGTCCGGCATGTGTGTTATAGAGATATTATCTAACATTAAATGTCTCAACATTCCCTTATGGTAAGGTGGTATGTTCATGGTTCGTCCATAGCCAGATCGTAACAGGAGTGCTAGGAAGGAAAGACAAGTGCCACCTGGCAATGTCCTTTCTGTATCTGAACACAAAGAACTGGCTAAGAAGAAGAGAGAGTTCGTACCAGAGTCTGTTTGTTTTAAACACACCGTGAACATCTGCTTAGTTGTCTGTTTACTGTTTACTGAGAGTGAACCTTCCATTTATTTTTTAAAGATTTTATTTATTTATGATGTAAGAGAGAGAGTGAGCCCAAGTGGGGGGCAAGAGGCAGTGGGAGAAGCAGTCTCCCCCACTGCGCAGGAAGCCCGACTGGGGGCTCAATCCCAGGACCCAGGGATCATGACCTGAGCTAAAGGCAGGCGCTTAACCAACTGAGCCACCCAGGCGCCCCAAGATTGAACCTTTTATAAAGGCTCTTATTTTATAGGGACAAATACGCAGGGTTAACCCAGGTTGGAAGGAGCAAGAAGTCACTCGTACCTTTGATCTCTAGACAAGCCTTGCTTTCTGACTCAGCCTGTTTCGTAACCACCACCTAGTGGCAGAGCACTTAAATAACAGGGATAGCTCAGAGTTTCAGAAAATATCTTTTAAGCATCTTTTAAATCATTTTGTGGCAACAGATCAAAATTAGGTCTCTCCTCTAGAACGGAGGAATGAAGAACCAGGAAATTAAGACACCAGAAATCTGGGTAGGGGTGGAGTAATTGTGGAATATAGATAAATATTAAGGGCAATACTATATATACTAGCATTTTCCAGTGAGTGGAGCTTTTACCAGTAGGAGTGTATAAGATGAGTCCAAGTGGTCCAGGAAAAGGCCGTATTAAGGAGGAGGTGGGGGGGGGGGCAGAAGAATTGAATAAAGAAAGGACACGAGCCATACAAATTATATAAATAAAAGCAATGCAGGTGGCTGGAGCAACAAGTGCAAAGGCCCTGAGGCAGGCCCATGTTTTGCTTCTTGGGAAGCTAGTGTTGCTCAAGCAAAGGAGCAAAAAGAAGAGGCAAATAAACGTGTCTGGAAAGGTGGGCAGGGATCTGATTCTGTGGTGTCCTTCGATTATGGTCATGACTTAGAATTTCTTTCTAGGTTGACAAGAAGCCACTGGAAATTTAAAGTACAAGAGCGATACAGTCTGGTGTATCTTCTGTAAGGATTACTTACTACAGTGCCTATGAAAGAAGAGACTACAGAGGGACAAGAGCGTCCGCAGGGACAAGAGCAGGAGGCCACGTCAGCAGCTCTGCGAGGGGAGGGCGGTACCGAAACAGGCGCTACCAGAGAGAAACATACGTAGACACAGACATGCACAGACAGATACAGGGACATACGTAGACACAGACATGCACAGACAGATACAGGGACGCCTGGGTGGCTCGGTCAGTTACATGTCTGACTCTTCATTTCGGCTCAGGTCATGATCCCAGGGTCATGAGATCAAGCCCTGCATCAGGCTCTAGACTGGGTGTGGAGCGTGCTTCAGAGTCTCTCTCTCTCCCTGTCCCTTTGCCCCTCCTGCCGCTCAAGAAAAAGATACATACATATGTACATAAGAGACATTTATATGCACATAAATACAGGCATAGTTACATAAATACATACATATGTAGTTACATACATAGATAAATGTGTATATATGTATGTATATCTCCACTTATACATACATTTATAGTAATGATATAGTCTTTAAAAATATTTTAAAAATTATTACTTTTGGGGGCACATGGGTGGCTCAGTGGGTTAGAGCCTCTGCCTTCGGCTCGGGTCATGATCCCAGGATCCTGGGATCGAGCCCGGCATTGGGCTCTCTGCTCGGCGGGGACCCTGCTTCCCCCTCTTTCTCTCTCTGCCTGCTTGTCATCTCTGTCAAATAAATAAATAAATACAATCTTTAAACAAAAAAAAGAAGCTACTTTTTAAAAATTTTTTAAATGTTTAAAAAATAAAAATTATTACTTTTTATGTAAAAAAAAAATCAATTAAGTCAAGTACCTCTATGTGGCCTAAATAAATAAATAAATCTTGCAAGAGTGATACTCATGACTGAAGTTTAGAGGACACTGTACTCTTTTTTAAAAAAATTTTAATATTTGGGTTTTCCACTCTTCAGTGTTTTGGCGATTTTTCTTTTCTTTTTCTTTTTTTTAAGATTTTCTTATTTATTTACTCCAGAGATGGGGGGAGATAGGTGTTGAGCAGAGGGAGAGAGACAAGCAGACTAGTAGAGCCTGATCCAGGGCTCAATCTCACGACCCTAAGATCACAACCTGAGCCAAAACCATGAGTCAAATGCTTAACTGACCCAGGCGCCGCAACACTAAACTCTTGATATCAAAATACACTATCAGAGAACCAGCTAAATTTTATGTGTTCATCTAAAATTTCCTCTGATCTAAAATAGTTTGGTACTCCATCTGGGGGAAAAAAAAAAGCCCAATTTATTTGTATCAATTCATTTCCCCTTTCCAACCAGATTCACCTCTGGCTAGAAGACAGAATAAAAGATACAGGAAGACTGGATTCTTGCGTTAGTTACCTGAGCAGCCAGCCAACTCTCCCCCAGATCCCTTTTCTCCTCCTTCTCAGGCACAGAGACACCCAGTAGGGTCCCCAGACTGCTCTGTGGTTGGGATGTGGCCATGCAACCAAATTCTCGCCGACAGGATGTGGGCGCAAGTTACAGACGTCGCTTCTGCCTCAGCGGCTCAAGAAGAAATTCCTTCCTAGACCTCTGTGCTCTGCCTTACTGCTGGCAGCAATGTGTAGCTCTCATTGTGCAGAAGAGAAACACCCTCCAAGGCAGGGGTTTTAATCAGAGATGGTGTTGAGCCCCACGGCCCCTCCAGCTCCCATGGGGCACTTGGCAATGACCAGATTTGTTTGCTAAAACTAACTACTGGCCTCTAAGGGGCAGAGATCAAAGAAGCTCTAATCACCCTACAATGCCCACCACAGTCCCTGCTGTGAAGATTTTCCTGGTGCAAAAAACATCAGCAGTGCTAAGGTTGAAAAACCTTACTTGAAGGCCATTTCTCAACCTTTGTGCATAATCATTACGGAAGAATGTTCTTAAAATGCAAATTCTGCTTCAGAAAGGACAGGACAGGCTCTAAGGGTCTGCATGCGTAACGAGCTCCCTAGGGGACGGAGAGCAACAAGATGGAAGGCATAGAACTTGGGGCTCTGAATGACCTCAGGGAGCACAGCTGTCCTAGCAGTCTACACTGCCAGGCGTATCCATGCTATGCAAATACACAGAAGCTGCACCCCAGAACTCGCTGTTCTCAGCTTATGTCCCCTCCGAGTGACTGGTCGCCAGGCAGCATTGCCTGCTACCAACTTCGAATATCAGCTTATGCTATGTAGGAGACAAATCATCTATGGTATTTAAGCCACTGTGTGTTGAGGTCTCTGTGCTCTGGCACTTTCATCTTCACCCTAACTAGTCCAGCAACCATCTGCAAGTGGACGGTTAACACTGACGCTGCTGTTTGGTGAGAGACAGAAAAGAGCCTCAAAGGTGATTATTTTTCAGAAACGGAGGAAAAAAGTAAGAGAAGAAAAGAAATGAGAAGGGGACACCAGAAATGTCTGAGAAGAGCATACTTCTGCATTAACAAATGACCACAAGCGGACTGGCTTCATGGTTCTGGGCCAGAAGTCAGAAATGGGTCTCCATGGGCTCATGTCAGAGCATCATCAGGCTGCATTCCTTCCGGAAGCTCAAAGGAAGAATCCATTTCCTTCCCTTTTCCCTCGCTTCTAGAAACCACCTGAATTCCTTGGCTTGTGGTTCCTTCCTCCATCCTAAAATTCAACAAAGAGCAGGCTGAGCCCCCCAAGTTCTCTCCCTCTGCCTCTCTCCTCCACTTGAAAGGATCCTTGTGATTGTGCCAGCCCATCCAGGCAGTTGGGGACGATCACCATTCCAGGTAAGCCGTTTAGCAACCACAATTCCACCTGCAACCTAATTCCCCTTTGCTATGTGATCCATGTGATCCCGGAGATTAGAATGAGGACATTTTGGGGAAGAGGGCATATTCTTCCTTTAACAGGTTAGAACACGAGCTACTCCCGCAGCCAGAAGGTGGGAAGTGAATATAAAGACTTGGGAAATGCAGAGAGCGTGTGCAAGAAAATGAAATAAAAGGTCAATTGAGAGAAAACAGAGAATGTTCTGGGCACCTCCAAAGGTCACCACCTGTGGCGCAATCCTAAGAAGCCAACATGCCCTAAATATAGCTTTTTATGATTTTCCAGTATAAAAGGATGAGAGGCAGGGAAGAGTAATGCAGGGTGATGCTCTCCAGGAATTCTGGGGGTCTTGATGCAGTCTGCCCTAACCAATGTTTGAAATCCGTGCTACCTAACAGTTTCCATAAATTAAACTTAGCCTAACTTTATGATAAGAGTGTCCTGAATTTCAGGTACTCCCTGGAGTGCAACATTTCAGAAAACCAATTACCTGGGGGAATTCATGAAAACGTGCACAGATTAGTAACAACGAACGTGTGTAGACCACACAGTTCCCAGGACGTCACCACTATCCTATCCTTGTAAATCAGAGGCTAACTACGCATCCGTGCACACCAAGCAAGGTCGACACACACAGCAGACTCAAATCCCAAATTTCTGATTCCAGCTGCGGCTTTCTTTTTCAAAACCCCACACAGCTACAGGCAGTCCGAGCACCCAGGGACGAAGGCACTCGGGTAGTCTGCCTCTGCTTAAACATTTGATTGATAATTGATCATTCATCCAGAGAAACATAATCCAAACCACTCCCGGGAGATAACGGTCCCTCGGAAGTAATCCAAGCTCTTCTAAAACGTTGTCACCTGGTGACAACCTGCCATGGGACTCCGGCACTGTCCCCTGCCCCTCTGAAGTCCGACTCTCTTTACGGGCAAACGTGGGATAAGAAAGTATCCACTTGGTGAGGCTCCTGTGAGGGACACACAGATAGTGTTGTGTGCCGGAGGGAACCTTTTGGGGAGACTGTCTAGCCCACACAGCTGGGTTGAGTGGGTTTCTCTTTCTTGCACCCAAAATAGTCTTGCAAAAATAGTACCGTGAAAGAGCCTAGAACAATTCTTGGCCAGAGTTCCCAAGGAATGTGTGATTTCTTTTCAGAAGCCTAAAGTTTTACAAGAAAACTTAGCACATAGAAGGTACTCCCTTTTATTCAACAGTTCATTGATTCAAAATCAGTGGTTGGGGACACCTGGGTGGCTCAGTCGGTTGAGTGTCCAGATTTCGGCTCGAGTCATGATCTCAGGGTTGTGAGATTGAGGCCCCCGTCGAGCTCCACGCCAGGTATGGAACCTGCTTGAGAATCTCTCCCTCCCTGTCCCTCTGCCCCTTCCCTGAGCTCGCTCTCCCTCTCTCTCACCCTCTCTTTCTAAAACAAAAACAGGGACGCCTGGGTGGCTCAGTCAGTTGGGCCGCTCACTGCCTTCGGCTCAGGTTGTGATCCCAGTGTCCTGGGATCGAGTCCTGCTATCGGGCTTCTTGCTCGGTGGGGAGCCTGCTTCTCCCTCTGCCTCTGCCAGCCCCTTTGCCTGCTTGTGCTCTTTCTGACAAATAAATAAATAAATAAAATCTTAAGGGAAAAAAAAAGATTTAAAGCAAAAACAAAAAACAAAATCAGTGATTCATTAACCACAATTATGGAGCACCTACTGTGCGCCAAGTACTGTTCTGGGCACCGTCAAGGAAAAGACAGATGGGACCCCCGGTCCCTTGTAGTTCCCCTTCCAGCAAGAGGGAGATGTGGAATTCGTACGATTTATGAAAATATGTTCTGTGAAGAAAATAAAACAGCTCAACAAGCTCAGAAGTAGAAACAGGTTTTTAAAAAACCAGGTAGTTGGGAAAGGTCTTTTTGAAGAGTTGGAATTTAAGCCAACATGTGAAGGATGATAAGACACAGGCAGGATGGAGCAGAGTATTCTGGTGCAGGGAACAGAAAATAAAAAGGCCCTTCAAGCAGGAACAAGCTTGGGCCCAGAACAGAAAGGAAGCCACTGCTCCAGTATGTTGCTAAGACCAGACTCCCCTCCACCACCAACACCCAGCCTGTCCCGGAGGCAGGCCAACCAACCCATCTGGATATGGGAGATCCAGCGTGTCTAGCAGGGAAAGGTGCACAGTTCTTATTCGCTTCCAGGCAGCTACAGGACAACGCTTCTGGGAAAAGGAGCTTTGAGACAAGTTAAATGAGATGCTGTGTGTTTGGGGCCAAGGACTTGGGTTTGAAGCCCGACTCCACATCCTGAGCCAGTTACTTGACCTCCGTGCAACTCAGTTTCCCTTACCTGGAAAACATGGGTGATAGCAGGACCCCTGTTCCATGATTCCCATGAAGACTGAGTGACCCAGTGCCGGGAGCAGAGTGTGGCCATTCCCACCACTGCTACGGCCCCTCTTTCCCAAACCTTCATCTCCCTGTTCCACTGAAAACAACGATTACTTTCCCTGATTTTTTTTTTCCCCTTCGTGCATCTACCATCTACTAATTTACACCAATCCAATGGTTAATCCACACCTCGGCACAGTCCAACCATCCTTGAATGGAGGATATAAAGCAGAGCACCCCCCCACCCATCAAGGAATTATAACTCTGTTTATGAATCTCAACAGTAACAGTTATCTTACCATCAACTTCTCGCTCAAATAAAACACACAAAGTAGGGGAATCTTATATACAGAGTACATCATTTTGGCCACGTTCACAGAAACAATATTTTCAGACCACTTTCAAATAAACCTGACCTCAATTCGGCAGCTCTAGTACCACTGCTGTTATGGCCATCGCTACTACGATGACCACTGCCTCCGAATTCCAATAACAAAGGAGGAGGAGGGACAGAGGGAAAAGACAGACATGCCATCCTAGAGAAAAAGGTCTCTCCATTTACTCCTCTCTTTGCTGATCCCCTTTGGTAAAATATTAAAATTTTGTTCTTACAAGTCCCTTGCAATTTTTGCTAAATTTATTCCTAGTTATTTTGTCTCTCTGGTTGCTTCTATAAATAGAATATTTTCTCTCATTTTATTTTCAAAATGTTTGGCATAACCTTATAGGAAAACTATAGATTTTGCATCTTAATTTCCTTACCAATCCCCTTAATGAATCCCATTATTGTTCTTAATAGATTCATGGGAAGATTCGTTATCTTAAGTTTTCCATTAAGAGATAAAACTGCTGACGAGTGGTAATAATTCTACCTCCCTCATTCTCATTGTATTCCTCATCCAAATGCATCATCAATTAATTTCTGAACAAAGATAAATAACAATGATCATTATGGACATTCTGGGCTTCTTCTGAATGTAATGGGAATATTTTTAGTGTTACATCATTAAAGATGATGCTGGCTGTGAGGATGATCCTATTTTATCAGCAGGTGTTCTAAAAATCAGGAATAAACACTTAATATTATCAGCTGTATTTTTAGCATCCATAAAGTCAATCCAGGATTTTTCTCCTTTGCTACAGAGTCAATCACATTGTTAGACTCCCTAAGATCAAACCATCCTTCCATTCCTGGAATAAATCCTACTTTGTGAGAGCTTTTATTACCTTATAACATAATCATTTACTTGTCCACTTCCCTATTTTATAAGCTCTTTCAGATCACTGGCCATGATTGATTCCTGTTTGACCCCAGCACATAGCTGACAACCAATACATGTTTAAATGATAAGTAATGTTTAAATGATCATGTGGTTCAGCTGGCCCCCACTTCTAGCATCAGAAACCTGGAGCACCTCATTCTTACAGGGAAATTGTCCCCTATGATTTTAGTGAGACTAATGCTGCCTCCCTACTCCCACCATTATCCCAACCCAAAGTGGTGACCACATCACCTGAGTCTAATTGGAGTACTACACCATTAACTGCTTTAGGAACAGGTACATGACCCAAACTCAGCCAATGGCAGCTCCAGGAATTTCTTACAAAAACTCTTAAGGAAAGTGATTTCCAAAAGACCTGATAAACGCTATGTTTTCTGGGTTGCTGTTTACCATCTTGCCTAAAATGTGGTGAGACAACCTACTTGAGAATAAAGCAAAGTCGAGAAAACCATGTCAAAGGATGAAAGAGAGAGAGAGACCTGGTGGTATCATTTGAGTCCCTGGATCCAGCTGTTCCTGAAGTCATTATCCCCTAGATTTCACAATTACATAAACCAGTAAATTACTTTTTCTTTGTATAATAGTTTAAGATCATATTCTATTACTTGCTACCAAAAAAACACTGTCTAATTCATGTGTTGTTTCCCCATGAATAGGCTTTGTACATTCTTAAATAAATGCCGGAAAAAAAACCTTAAAGGGAGGCAACGCTAACTAGTGAATGTTAAAACAAAAATTCAACCGCCTGCTTTTAATTAATGGCAAGATGGGCTGAAAGACTCCCTTAGTGAATTATAATTTCAGACTGAAATTCCCAAGACAGTTAAAGAGGAGCTTGTTAAACCGCAGAAACCAATGGAATCAAGAGATTACTTTAACAGGGCGGTGGTTCAATCAGTTCCAGAGGTATCATCCATTATGCAAAACCAAAACCTTTAAAACTTCCTACCGTACAACCCTAGCCATCTCTCCTTCGCCTAAAATCTCGAGGCCTCTCTCCGGACTCTAAAAAGTAAAAACGACTGGTATGAGTTACAAAAATAAAAATAAAAATAAGTCATTCGTGTCATGACAGCTGGAGAAAACCAGTGAAAGGAGCCAAATCTCAAGCCCAGGGAGTCTGGCTGGGGTCTTCTCGAAGAGTCCTGCCTTCTCAAACACTTTCGGCTCTGCAGAAAAACTGAAGGCAAGCACGGCCTTGGCATTCTAAATGCCTCTGTAGCTATCCAGGCCAAGCGGCTTCAATTCTTACTGTAGGTTCAAGAAAATGTCAGCGCGCAAGCCCAGAGTGCCTCCCCACTTCCCCACCGCAGCCCCTCGGTGGAGAATTCCGGCTGCAACTACTTTGTGAAATCAGACTCTTCTCCTTCAGCTCCAGTTACAATAGACCAAATTCTGGAATCCGGGTTTGATTATTCTCTGGAGAGGTACTTAAGAGCTGCTTCAGGATTTGAAATCCCTCATTCAGACATCATCTTGAAATAAAAGGCTATATTCACATGAAAAATGCATTACGGCTTTCTCTTTAGGACCTTGAGTACTGACGGGCAGGGAAAGTGAAGACGGGCCAGGAGAAAATGCGCGGGCAGGGGGCGGAGAGAACCACGTCCTCCGTCACAGACTCATTTCATCATCGCATAATCCCTTGGAAGGGAAGTGATACTGAGCCCATTGTACAGATACAGAAACCGAGGCTTCAGCATCACACCAGGAAGACGCAGTGGCCTCTGGCTCAGAGACCGATGGAAGAACATGCTCCGGATGTTGGGGTCCCTGATCAAAGGAACCAGACCCACACAAGGCGAACATCAAGCAAAGCTGTAGTTCGCTCCAAGCATCGGAAATCAAACCAACCAGTGGGGGCCAAAGAGGCGGCGTCGACCAGGACACCAACACCGGCGACTTCCCTTACCCGGCCACTCCCCGGCAAGGCCCATGACGCGCCCAAGGACCACGATGCTGCAGCAGAGGACGCTCCCACCCACTACCCTCCCCTGCCTCACAACCTCACCTTTATAGAGGGCGTTGAGCCCCGCCCACACGCAGGTGGCCAACGAGATGCGACACACAGGGAGAACTGCACTCGGTCAGCAATACGGGGGGCCAACTGAATCCCAAGTCACCGTAACAAATCTATGCGCGCCTCCCAGATTGGACGTCTCCCACCCGCCTGGCCCCGCCCCAAACCCGCAGCCTGCAAGCAAGTTCCTCCCGGAGGAGCAGGGTCAACCCACGCCCGCAAGGAAATGGCTCCCTCTGGCCCACCAGGCCCTTACACCCTACACTGTTGCTTCTCCCCTACTCGCTTCCTCCCTCTGCAACGTCTAACACAGCAGTCTGTTCTAGAATCCAGGTATTTCACTGAATGGACACTTCGGAGACGATACAGTCTCATTATCTAGGAAACAGAATTGTTTTAGAAAGAAAGAAATGGAGCGGGTCACCTGAGCTCCAACAGAACTAGTAAGGTGGCAGAGCAGAAGCTAAGACCCAATTACTTTCATCTCTCGGGTCTTACGGAACCCACCTGAGGGGAAATCTATTTTATAGGTTCAACTTATCTATATGGATCCCACTGGCGCTCCTGACTGATGAGTGAACGAGGGAAGAGCTGTCCCACCTTCAAAAACACGGTCGCTGAACACAAAAGGGAGATGTGTTTGTGAATTGGCTATTCCTGCCTCAGTGTTCATGTTTATCTCCAGCTCCTTTTGTTATTGTTGCAATATATCTGGGAGGTATCCACACCTTGCGCTTGCAAAATCTGTAAAGCCGGGGGAAAAAATGGAAACTAAAATAGCACACGTAAACCACAATCCTGGCAAGGGCTGAAGGGTCTGGCTATGCCGGTTTACTTTCTAAAATGAGTTTAAACCAGAGGTCACAAACTGGTAGCCAGCTGGCTGTCTCCAGCCCACAGATGTGTTTTGTTTGTCCCACAGTGCTGGCCCACACAGGCTTTTAAGAAATTTCAATCAGTTTGCCAATGTGGAAAAAACAAGAGATTTCACATCAGAGCCTGGATTTCCGATTTCTCCCACCAAGTGCAGGATGTGGTAACATTTGCACACAGGGAAGGGTAGCTGGAACTGAGTAGTGGCTGACACCTGCAGACAGGGACATGCCCCCAATTTCTACCCCCCCCCCCAGTCTATTTCACTGGGTTTCCAGGTTGGTGACCCTTGGTTTAAAGTCAGGCAGATGTAGATTACAAAGCCAATCATTATTAGATTTTTCCCAAAATCCTGCCCAATAGGGCAATCAATATTCAGTCAATATTAGGACAGCTGTGATCAGACCAAAATGATTTGAAAATTTAAAAACAAACAAACAGGAGTTGGGTTCATTTGGATTTTTCTTTCTTTCTATTCTTTTTGAAAATACATTCACCTTTACTATGTCATTTATTCTCCCCAACAATCCACAGATAAACAAGCTGAAGATGAGTGATGTTAAATCAGTTACCTATCCAAAATTATCCAACAAGTAAGTTGTAAAACCAGGTTTGGAATCCAATTTTGTCCAACTACAAACACTGTGCTTTGGGAATATTGAAAAAACCCCTTTATAAAGCCATGAGGCTTGCTCCTGCCTCAGGGCCTTTGCATCTACCGTTCCTACTATTGGAAACCTCTCTACCCTGATCTCTACGCAGCACAGAATTTTATTCTTTTTTATTCTTTCACTTCGTTTACATCACCCTCACAAGGAAGTTTTCCCTAGTCATCTGATTTCAAATAACCTAGGCATGCCCACAGACACGCATGCACACACCCATTCCTCTCTAGACCCCTGCTACTCAAAGCGAGGTCCGGAGATCAGCAGCATCAGCAGCACCTGAGAAGTTAGAAATGGAGACTCTCAGGGCCTTCCTCAGACATGCTGAATCAGAATCCTGCATGTTCACAACATCCCAGGTGACGCATGCACGTTTAAAGCTTAAAAAGCGCCGCTCTACTAGGAGCCCTGCCCAGTGGAAATATAATGTGAGTCACCAGCTTGATGGTACATTTTCTAGTAGCCACCTGAAGAAGGTAACAAGAAAGACTGTTCCCTGTCTCTCCTGCCCACCACTTGAATGTCAGGTTCAGGAGCACGGCTCGGTAAAGAACAGACATTCCCTAACTGCCAGGGCCTTTCTGGCTTCTTCCCTCATTCTCGCTCCAGAAACCAAGAGCAAACAGCGTTGCGGACCACCTTCCTCTGGGTACCATAAGCATGACTATGGGAACCGTTTTCCTGAGTGATTTTCCCCGAGCCAATGGGAGAAGCATATTCACTGTTGGCAGGGCAGACCATCTGAAACCCCGGAGGTTCCCTTCCCATTGCCCTGGAGCTGAGGTGTTTCCAAAGCCAAGGTCAGGGTTACTATACAGTCTGTAAGCCGCGGGGGAGGCCACACCACAAGGCAGCCCAGTCTCTTGGATGAGTTCTGCTGCAGCCACCAGGTCCCACCCCTTTGAGGAGTCTAAGGTCTCTGCCCCGACAGCTTGGAGTGGCCCATTCTGAAAGGTGCCTTGGGGTTTTGCCCTTTTATTTCACTGGTTTGTAAGAGTAGAGAGAGGAGGGTCAAGTCCACCCCCGCTTATAATTCATGGGCCTGGGTCAATCCACCAAGGGAGGCTTGCTTCTCCCACAGCTTTAACACTCGCCTCCTAATGCATTAGTCTATCTTGCCCTGAAATCCAAAGCACCCATTCTAATCTCAAATGTGTTTTTAAATCACATCAGATCAACAGCGTAGGAGAAAGCAAAACCCAGATTTAAACAAGACTGGAGTGACATGGAGGAGATAAAACTCCCAGGGCTGTTCTGCTGGGATAGGACGAAAGCCCAAAACCAGGGCTGCCCGGAGCTGACCCCAAATTCTCGCTTCTCCCTCTGACTGAAAACACCCCAGGAACACTTGCAGAATTAGCCAGTTCTCACAGAAGCACCTCGACAAGAAAAAGGGAAAGCAAACAAGTCGGGGAGAGAATCAAAACCTTTCATTCATCTGTGGTCCTCTCCTCAGGCGAGGAAAGGCAGATTTCGCGTAGGCTCCTCCATAGATGGAGGGAAGCGTGACCATTCATGTACATTCAAGCCCAGATGCCGCCATTTATGAGATGCACTTGGATGGGGAAACAAGAGGAAGGCTTTCCCTTACTGGTTTGAACTGATGCCACGGTTTCCTTTTCTGCAATATAATGAGGATGTCATCCCCTCTCTTCCTCCAGGGGAGACAGGAGCCTGTGAAAATCCCACAAACACGCTCAAAGCACTGCTGTCCCTGGTAAGGCTGGAGAGGTATGGGAGCAGCCCCAGCACACTCCTGTGGGCCGGAGGGGTTTCGAGACATCTTCTCAGCAGCCAGGTTTGCGTGGCCACTGATACCTCCGTGCTACACAGATTCTTCTCCAGCACCTGCGGTCGGCACCTCTAAGATAAGCACCACAAGGATCTGCCGTGGGTGAGACCCTGGGGTCAAGGATGGGGGGCCGCAGAGAAACCCCGTGATCCTCTCAAGCGAGGATCAAGAGAAATCTCCCCACGTCTTCAGGATAACAGTTCTGTGGATGGGGACACAACACTCACACTCAGCCCCAAAGACCACACGAGGGACGGCCGGGAGTACGCAGTGCTGGGATAGAACCTTCCACAGCCCTGTCATACCGGTCTCCGTGCCTCCTCTTCCCAGCCTCAGCGTGGAAGAAGATTAAGAAAATCTGACATCTCCCATGCTCTCATTCAGAAAATTCTCCGGTCCCAGCGATGGGACCTCCTGACACGCATGCCACCACGCACCCTTTATCAAACTTTAAGGCTTCTGAAGAAAACACTCCCTTCTCGATTTCCGGCTGCTACAAATCAACCCAAACACATGTTGGAAAGATGTGATCTTTATGCCTCTCTCTCTCCCAAAAGGGCACTTGGCATTTCTCCCGAGATACGCAGCTTTAAAATTAGAATTGGAGAAAGCCACTGTTACCTTCCTAGGGCTGAGGCTACCTCACTGCGGAAACCAGGACATCCCCCCTAACCAAGAACTGAATAACTGAAACCCTCCCAGACAGCATACCCCTTCTCTTTATTTCTGTGGTTGCATTAATCATCCTAACACCTTTTTAATTATAATCACAAACTGGAAACCATGGTTCGTGATGTTATAAATACTGATTTTCCAGTGAAATTAGGCATTTGCTGTTTTATGTTTTGATAGGAAGGGGCTGTTTGAAGCCTCCTAAAATATTGCAATTAGTTCTGGCTGTTGAAACAGACAAGACATTAACAGACACATTTGCTGTTTCCATTTAATGTGGTGGAATGTTTATGCCTAAGTGTACTTCTCTCAAGCTTTGAAAGCATAAGGCGTATTTTTTAAAGTGGAAGGAATCAATCACAATACACCCATGTATTATCTATTTCTTAAGTTAAGCTATTTCTAAAACTTTTCGCAGGCTGTAATTTAAAGTTGGAAAGCACATCTCTTCAACAGGAAGGGAACTTGTCAGGAAACAATCCTTGTATTTTACCTATTGGCTCTGTTTAAGATGATAGCATCACTTTAGCTGACAAAGCCTGTGTTTCTGTTTGACAATTGCAATTAATTACTGAGATGCAACCAAGATGGGGCCAGGCATCCCGATCTATTTTCCAGAGAGATACAAAACGGAAGGAAAGAAGGGGAGAGGGAAAAAAAAGCAGAGGAGGTTCGTCTTGGGAATTTCCACCAGCGTGGAGTTCAATGCTATGGCCGGCCAGAAAGCTGGAGGATTAATTTATTTTACCTGCACCTAACTTTCTACGGTCTCTTCTCCCTTTATCTCAGCACTGGAAAAGGAGAGAGGCGAACATTTCACATGACAGGAGCTCCAGTCTGTCGTGAAGGAGGTGCGGGTTGGAGTTTTGTGCAGTGCACAAAAACTCTAAGGGCACCAACTGTCGTGTACACACTGGTGCTGCCGAGGCCGAACCGACCCAAGATTCATTCAGCCACGGGGGATCGAAAGTTCTGGAGATGCGGAGCGGGGGGGGGGGGGGGG